>NC_025688.1:3700314-3737334 GCF_000633955.1 Camelina sativa | reverse complement strand
TCTTAATCCAATAATACTAGATTTATCAAGATTTTAGATAACTTTTTGCAAATCCACAACCAATAACACAAAATTTTTAAAGAGTTTTTAAAAGTCTTGATTGAATAACAACACATTTTACCTAACTTTTAAAATCATTAAAATTCTTTCTAAATCCTAAACCAATACCTGCCCCTTAATCACGTGTTTGTTTTGTTGGGCTATTGTTCTGGACTGGGCTTTTTATTTAAGCCGATGAGCCTTTTCCATGTAATTAAAACAGAACCAGAATTCAATTTGTGATCGCTTGTTGAAACATTAGTAATGTATTGTAGATGAAAATGATTTTGTGAGCAATATAAAGTTATAAACATTGAAGACAATAGCGCAGCTAACTTGTAAATTGTAATGTATCAAACATCATGCATGTTTAAATAATCCATTAACGTGGATTTGATGTGATGATCTTGCATGATATCCCCAAATTGTTGAAGAAGCTTTCGTAGACCCTGTTTTCATTACTATCCCAAATACTCTCATGGTTACAAAAGTTGTTTGGCTGTTACCTGATTTTATCATCCAATCTTTTCTATAGATCACTGTTGAAAAATTATAAATAAAACACTTTAGACCCACACAAAACAATTATAGATATATTTTTAAAAGAATCTAAAGTATGTAGGTTGAGTATGGAATTCCTAACTCCTAACCTATTACAAATTTACAATATATCATCAACTTGATTTCTAAATAGTAAATTCTAATCTAGATTTTTTTTTTCCAAAGTATCTCATATAATTAAAATCCATAGTTATTAAATAATAATTTGACATTACATTCGATATCTCTAATTCAGAAAAACAATTAATAAAAAATTAATATAAAAATCTTCTATATATTGCGTAATTTTTTTTCCTAACTTTCGCAATGTAACGTTAATACCAAGATTATGATACATTAAAATGAAATAATTATTATTTTGGTCATGAAATAAGGGGTCAATACGTAATTTTAATTTACTAGCATTTGACTATAAAATCAAAGGATTTTAGTATATTCTACCACATTTGATATAAAATTTTCCACTTCTACCTCAAACAGAAAACTATTTTCCGTTATACCACATGGGATACTTCAAATGTCTAAACTGTCCTTCTTATAATTTCCTGCAAAAAGGACAGATTTGGAAACCAACACACTCTCTGTCAAGAATAACTCAGATCTGGTACCACCAGCAATTGTCTTTAATCCCATCAAGTAAATCTAAAGGAATCAGTAATAGGTAGGAAAAACTGAGAAAAAAAAAAGAGAAGGTCGAAATAAATTGTCCACAAAGTAAGTTGATATGGTGGACTAGAATTAGCAGACCAAAATGTTGTCTACAAAGTACAAGATGTTTCTGTATATTGGATATGGGCTGCCTCCAATATGCCACTCGACCCAACAAGACTTACTAAACCTCTTAAGTTCTGATTTCAGCCCGACAACTCTGAGAGAAGGTCTACCAAATTCCGCGGAGGGTAATTTCGGAAATCCGCACTGAAAACCCTAGGAAACCCAAGGTCAACAGTCTGCTATAAAAGGAGAGAGTATTTATTGGGATCACCATCCTGATCTCCGGACATCACCCAGAGAGCAATACTTTGCATCGATTACTGTTATTGTCTTTTGTATAATTCGTTTCCACTTCTGAGCTCGTCAATATTCTGTTTGTTAGTTTTCCTGAAAACTGACGAACTTAATCTTGACTTTTTGCAAGTGACGACCTCAAATTCTCATTAATAAAAGGACTAGCTCCACTCTTCTCAAAAATTTTATTTATTTAGTATTGTGCAATTCCTGGTACAAACACTGTAGACAACTTAAGAAACTCTTGTTTATTGTTAGATTCGATATAATGAGGACTTGTCCACTTTGCCATGTTAACAGACCATAAGTGGTAAGTGTACTTCTCCGAGTACACATGGTGCGCAAGATGGACAAGTCCTCATCATTTCGAATGAACTATAGACAAGAGTTTGTATTTATATTGTGAAATGAATAAAATTAAACAAGTGACATTTTTGTTTTTTTCTTATAAGACTGTGGTATTGGGTGAAAGGAGTTATTAAATGTGGTAGAAAGTAGAACAAAAGTTTTGAAAGGTGGTAGATCTGTTAGAAGACTCTAAAATCAAAACCTCTTTGTTATGTTTTTATAGAACCTCATACGTCGAAAAGATAATTTTTGTTTTTCTTTTTTCCCCGATCGAATCCGATTCTTGTCGTCCTGTTTTGATCTAATTAGGGTAAATCTATATTATTGTCTCTCTGATTTCTCGATCTGGATATTGAAAATGTTCGTTGATCATTCTCTTGAGTCCGATCGAGACTTATGCTTTTGCTGTTTTGTGTGTTTGTATCGTCGTTTACAGGTTATTTGGCTCTCGAGGGTTTGATCAGATTTGTTGGTTTGTTAACTTAAACAATCCTTTTTCTTGACGTGTAAGTATCTTTCTTCAATGAATCGCCTTTTTATGAGTTTAGGGTTTGTTCAAAGTGATTCTAAAGGTTCCACCTTTATGCTTCGATTCAGTTTTTTTTATTATTATTAGGCAACATGTTAGAATTTGATGACCAATAAAAGCAAGTAAGATCCTTTTGATATGCTTTATCCTTTTGAGGCCTTTGAAATGGTTTCAATGCAAAACTTGTATCTGAGTTTGGACTTTGGTCTAATCTGAAACAAAGTTCAGGTTTTTTTAATTGCTCTGTTCTTTACATGATTCATTGACAGGTAATGAGATATGGAGACTAAAAGCGGTAAAAAGAAGTCTAGTAATAGTAGTAGTAGTAACAGTCTTTTCTACTAAGCTCCCCTTGGATACAGCATTGAAGACGTTAGACCAAACGGTGGTATCAAGAAATATAGAACTGCTGCTTACTCAAACGTGAGTTTACTTCTCTGTTTTCAATGTATTCACTTGAAGAAGCAAAGCTGTTGTATTGATTCTTTTCAATGTATTCTTTACTTCTTCTCTGTTTACTCAAACATGAGTTTACTTCTCTGTTTTCAGTGTATTCACTTGAAGAAGCAAAGCTGTTGTTGTATTGATTTTTTTCTTGTTTGTTTGGTTTTTCTAATGCAAATCACTCGCAAACCATCCTGATATTGCTCAATTCGTTTTCCTCCTAACCACTTTATAACTGTGGTTGATCAACGTTCTTCTAGCTTTCGCGTTCTTTCGTTTTTTCTTGTTTTCTTTACATTTCTTGAAAAATGGCAATCTCTACTATTGGTTTCGAAGGGTTTGAGAAAGGCTCGAAATCTCATTCTTTGAGCCTAGTGTCTTTCTTGATCCTCAAGGAAAGGGTCTACGTGCTCTTACTAAATCCCAGTTAGATGAGATCTTGACTCCAGCTGAATGCACTGCCGTTTCCTCTCTCTCAAACTCTTTCGTAGACTCTTACGTCGTTACGTGCTCTCTGAGTCTAGTCTCTTTGTCTATCCTTACAAGATCATCATCAAAACATGTGGGACTACAAAGCTTCTTTTTTTTATCCCGCATATCCTTAGGCTAGCTGATTCACTTTCTCTTACAGTCAAATCTGTCCGCTACACTCGTGGTAGCTTTATTTTCCCAAGAGCTCAATCTTACTCACCATAGCTTCTGAGAAGAAGTTGCTTTACTTGATGGCTATTTTGGTTAGCTTCTCAATGCAGGAAGCAAAGATTTTGTGATGGGAGGGTTAGATAATAAATTTCAGAGAGGATGGCATGTCTACTCTGCTTCCTCTGCTGTGGTTTGTGACAAACCTGCGTACACGTTGGAGATGTGCATGACTGGTCTAGACAAGAAGAAAGCTTCGGTGTTCTTTAAAACCAATTCTGTTTCAGCTTCTGAGATGACTATTAGCTCTGGGATTAGAAACATCCTTCCTAGCTCTGAAATATGCGATTTTTACTTTGAACCATGCGGTTAGTCCATGAATTCAATTGAAGAAGATGCGGTTTCGACCATCCATGTGACCCCGGAAGATGGTTTTAGCTATGCAAGTTTTGAAACAGTTGGGTATGATCTAAAAGCTTTGAAAATTAAAGAGTTGGTGGATAGGGTTCTGGTCTGTTTTGCACCGGAGGAATTCTCTGTAGCGGTGCATGCTAATCTTGGAACCGAGCTATTGGCACGTGATTGTGTAGTTGATGTGAAGGGATACTTGAGCCAAGAGATAGGACTAGAGGAGCTTGGACTTGGAGATTCGGTTCTTTACCAGAAATTTGTTAAGACTGTTGAATGTGGCTCACCAAAATCTACTTTTGGGTTCTGTTGGAAAGAGGAAGAAGTTGTTAAAGAAGAAGAGTGAATCTATTTCTAGATTTATAGCTTTTCTTTAAGGATCTTTTGTGTTTTGTTTTAGAATAAGAGAGAACATGTTATGTGTTCTCATGAAAGCAGTTCTTGTCTGTGTTTGTGTTTTTGAACTTCGTAATTGTTATGTTCTCTCATCTCTGGTTGCTGCACCAGGAAGTTAATAAGTTCTATGCTTTGTTGTGTTTAAGTTTGGATATCTATTAGTCTTGTGTGCTTCTAGATTCTAATCTTTTATGTATACTTTGTTCAATTAAATAAATAATGTCAATTGTTCATAATTAATTAAACCCTGCTCATGTTATGAATTTAGTGACACATTGGTAACTGATGTGTACACATTGTTCATAATGTCATTTTCTTGATGAGTAATACAATCATACAAAAAGTATATGACGAATTGGTTTTAGCCAGACACAACTTTTATCAATGATCTGACCCTGAAAATATTTGATGCATGTACCAGTTTCATTTTCTATTAACCTTGAAGGATCTTTAGGGGGCCAGTTTTAATGTCGATAATATGAAAAAGTATTTTGGTTTGTTTTGTCTTTGTTTCTCTCATTTTTTCTTAAATTTGTTATCGGATGTGAAATGAACTATGTCTTCCGTCAAAATCTAAGTTCGGAAAACCTTTCTAACTGGCGAATACTATTTTACAAATCTTAACCTCTCTTTTTTTCTTTGTAGCGTAAACTTTTGTTTACAGTTTAAGAGTTAATTACGATGATACAAACCCGCTAAGCTTTTTTGGAATCCTGAATTAACAAGTACAAATTACTGTTATACTATGCACTATGTAAATCAAGTGGATTTTAAAGTCTAGTAACAATAATAGGAAATATTAAACAAGTACTATTAATAGTCTAAAGTATGTAACCATCATACAGGCACTAAAGTAAAGAAAATCAAGAAAAATAATATAAGGTTGTGAGTTGTCCTAATTGCTTTCGTGTATCCAACTTTTTAGCTAAGAACTTATTCTACCTTTTCTTTATTTTTTTTTTCTTTCTTTCTCTTGTGGTCACAATTGAGGTAATATGAAACCAAAACTAGAATAATATAAGGATCGGAGTGTAGACCCATGAATAAAAGATGTATGTTCATAACTTTGACGACACTTATTGCTTAGGCATGTACCAAAACTCTACTCAAAATTCCAGCTAAAATGCGTCGAATTGGTACTCACTCAACTGTCTATGCTAGGATTGACATCAACATGACTTGGTTTGGTCTCTCAATGGTTTCTTTTCTACTAATAAGATATCTAAGAGTTCTCCGTACATATCATACCGGACGACTTTAACGTATCAAGCAATGTTTTCTTTGGATCTCATGGAGAGATCATATGATCTTTAATGAGTCTTTTTGGGAAGCGAATGCTAATTCTTGAGGCTTCTAGATCTTGCTTGGTTATCCAACCTCAGACCAGTGGATATTTTCCCAACAGCTACATGTTCCGGTTCATTAAGTATATCATTAAGCACATAAAGGTAGGGTAACAAAAAGGTGGGGGTAATGAAATGAACAACAAGTGAAGAACATTATATGATTGAAGAGACACAAGTGGGGTTTTACTTTTTTTACATCTCTCTCAATGAACGTACAAAAATTTGAGTCGTTTATATTTGTAAGGTATTTGATTTTTATTTTATTAACAATGTTAAAATTAAAAGCTAGACAAATCCAAGAACTAGATTACAATTGCAACAACACCTCAACGTCTTTTACAATGTCATGAATCAACTCGTAAGATATATTATATGATCTATTTTTTTTCATACAGAATAAAGAAATAAGATTGAAAATGTTATAGAAAACATATTGTACGGGATGAGTCTAGCTATAGTATAATTATTCGCCAGTCATTTGATTTGAGGGTGTATATAACTTGAAGTAGTAGGAATATGATATGTTGATTGGTGATTACTCCCACTTTTGTTACTTGTTTTTTTTTTGTCATACGCAAATTATATTTTTCCCTTCTGATTATGCTATAGGATGAAACCATAAAGACTTCATCTGATTTGGAGAGACAAAACCAATAACATAATTTATTTAATATTAACCATTTTTATGTAAGAAAAAATTTCATAATCATACTATATTGTCATCTTTTGAATTCAAACCCTATATATATATACATATTTATTTTGCCATAAACTATTATGATGGAAGTGTTCACCACAAATTAACATTTTGGAAAGAACACATAACTACAACAAAATAATTAACCAATCATAAGTAAATATCAATCAGTCACTATTGTTTTTATAACTGTCAGAGATTTCAAAACAAAAAGAAATTCAAACTAATATCCATAATGTACAGTCGATCATTATCTCTCATTACTATGCACACAAAATTGTTGCAATGCGGTTGCAAGTTTGTGAGACGTGGTCAAAGTAATTGATGATGATGAAGAAGAAATGAACATTTTGTTATGTTAACACAGAAGAGAATAGTATCACACGTGTATCCATGCACACGGCATACAAATCATGACACATTACATGCATATTCATCTTTTCAGGTTTTTTTGTGCAAACATTATCCCTGAAAACCCCCAAAATAAATGTATGTGAAATCAGCGAAATGCACTAAGAAATTAGTGTAATGATGAAAGATAGAGGAGAACAGCTTTTGCTTTATAAAGCAGTTTGCTTTTGTGCTTTCAAAAGTGGCCTTGTCTGTTGACTATTACTGTGTTTAGCCAAAGATTTGATTTTAGTGTCTCTAAATATTTTAAGCTTATATTTTCTCTCTTTATCTAATTAATTAATTAATCGTTGTTGGACTTGAATTCATAATGAAATCAATCATTTTTTGAGCAGTAGTAACTACTAACTAGTGAGTTGTAAATACTAGCTAGACTCCTATAAAATAATCAGACACACAAAACTGGTTTATCCGAAATAAACCATAGCAATTACCAACCAAAGAAGCTTAATACCTTTTTTTTTTCTTTTTTTCTTTTAGTTTCATTATAAATGATATTCTATGATGTATATTTATTATACAGTATATTATAACTTTATAAGTATTAGGGAAGCTATTTTCATTGTTTATTTTTTTCTTCTAATATTTCTCTTTAATTTTGGACCAATTTGTTAAGTAGTCAATCATTGATTCTTCTTTTCGCATTTCGAGTTTTGAAAATTTCTCATTTTAACTTCATTTTGATCATATGTGTTTTCAATATTATTAATAATTTTTAGTCCTGCCCCTCAACATAATTTATATTTGTTACCTCATAATATTCCACCGGTTAAAATATGCATTTGACATAACGAAAACTAAAAAACCATCCATTTGGCAGTAGCACATGGTACGTTAAATCTTTTTAAATCAACTGTTTATAAAAATGGTTGACAACTAAACGGATTCAGAGAATACTCTAGATAGAAAAAGAGAAAAAAATAAGAACAACAAATTTCAATACAATTTGAATTAAGAATTAATTATATAGAGTGATTAGTGGGAATAAAAGCAGAATTAAAGCGAGTCATTAAAAAAAGAAAAAGAAAGAAAGAAAAAAAAACCCGTCACAGACTCACAGTGTCTCTCATCGGCACAACGAGTGTCCCACTATATCATTCACAGTTTACTTCACTTTGTGTTACATCAAAATAATTTCACACTTTCAAAAAAATGTATATGAAAAATATGTTTATAAATCAAATATATATGATTAATGAGTCTTTCACACTTTATTCTTTCGAGGCCACTTACTTAGTTTTATCAGTAAATAAAATAACAGATTAATAATGGTGCTTGCAATGCTTACCACATGAATTCACTTTTATACCTGCTCGGCTGCTCCAATTTAATATTTTACGTTCATATGTTTGTTTCTATCCCAAAATACCCTATTTTATCGTTTGTTGCCGTCCTAGTTAGATCCGAGAAGGTTGAGCCTATTAATCCTCTAGACATAGAACAACCAGAGCTTTGGAATCCAACAAATACATTACTTACTGATGGAGATAAACATGTTAATTACTGAACCTTCTACAAAAAGAGATAAACATGTTAATTACTGAACCTTCTACAAAAAGAAAAGAAAGTCTAAAGGGTTAGCAACATATAATTTGATATTTTTTTTTTAGTTTTTGGAACATATTCGATTTGGTAGCATCATCCTTTTTGTAAACGATCGAGGCTGTTAAGTCCACTAGTCCACACCAATAAAATGATTTTTTTCTCTAAAATAGTTGATTGTGGATCGATATATGTATAATCTTTTTCTTAGACATAATAATAATTGATATTGGTCAATGAGATGATTTAAACAACATTCATTTATAACACAGAGAATAAATAGTACACTAATATTTCATCACTTTTTTCATGCATTACAATATTGATATGTTTTCTTATTGTGTTTATGATTGTAACTTAAACCAGTTTTGTATTTCATAGATAAGTCTATTGGCTAATACAAAAAACACACAAAAACCTTATCTGAATTATGTTTTCTCATATGCTTGAAACAATACAAAGAAAACATTACCAAATATTTTTTCTTTCTGACCTTTTCCAGTTTACAGTCTAAAGGACCATAAGATAATAATAATTGGCAGACAAATCTTTGCCTTTCTCTCGCTCTCCCTCTCTCTCTCTCTTTCACTCTCAGTCACATACACTTCCAAATCAAAATCCTCTGTTCCATCTTTCTCCCTAATAACCTCCAGACAAGGAACTGAAAGCTGAATATTTCATATACAAAAGAGAAAGAAACGTCAAACTCTGCACCTTAGAGAGATTAAGAATCTCAAGTTTTGATGCAAGAAGAACAAACTTTGACTAAGACAAAGATGATGCAGAGAACAAGAGAAGTCAAAAAGAGTTGTGCTTTGTTCTCTTTAACCTTCTTCTTTATCTGTTTCCTCTCTTTTTCTTCTGCAGAGCTCACTGACAAAGGTGTTAACTATGAAGGTAACATTCATCAAAACATAATTTTCTTCATTTCTCTGTCTTTTGTTTTTCTTTCTAAAACATGTTTCCTTTTTTTTTTAGTTCTTGCCTTAATAGGAATCAAAAGCTCACTGATTGATCCTCATGGAGTTCTAATGAATTGGGATGACACAGCAGTTGATCCATGTAGCTGGAACATGATCACTTGTTCTCCTGATGGTTTTGTCTTAAGCCTGTAAGAACTCACAGTCTCACACACACACACAAAACACATACACAAACACACATATGTGTAAGCACGTGCTTACAAGTTTTTACTTATATGTGTATGTAGAGGAGCTCCAAGCCAGGACTTGTCAGGAACTCTTTCATCAAGTATTGGCAATTTAACATATCTTCAGACTGTGTAAGTGTTTTCTTTAAGCAATTAATATCTTTCTTCATCTCTTATTTACTATAATGTTCTCATTTTGTGTTTTGTTTTTGGATGCAGGCTACTGCAGAACAATTACATAACAGGACATATCCCTCATGAGATTGGGAAATTGATGAAACTCAAAACACTTGATCTCTCTACCAATAACTTCACTGGTCAAATCCCACTCACTCTTTCTCATTCCACAAATCTTCAGTACTTGTAAGATTTTATCCATTTATTTAAATCTTTTCATAATATATTTATAATTTATAAAAGTATTTATGGAAAGATTGTCTTTGTGTTGAAAATTGTGGAGCAGGAGGGTTAATAATAACAGCCTGACAGGAACAATTCCAAGCTCATTGGCAAACATGACCCAACTCACTTTTTTGTACATTCTCTTTCTTTTATTTTATTTTTCATTTTCTTCTATATATAAATTATGTATATATGTTCATTTATTTCGAAATTATTTTTGTTTCAGGGATTTGTCGTACAATAACTTGAGTGGACCAGTTCCAAGATCACTTGCCAAAACATTCAAGTAAGTCTATTTCTGTGAAAGAATATATGTCTGCTCTGTTGTTACTCTGTTTTGAGAAAGAAACAGTGTAATGGTAAATTCCATTGTCTTTTCTTTGTAATTTATCCACTTCTATACGTTACCAAAGTTATACTATATAGTTTTTTTATTTAACAGTCTGTGTTACTTGTTATCCAGTGTTATGGGCAATCCTCAGATTTGTCCAACTGGAACTGAGAAAGACTGTAATGGGACTCAACCTAAGCCAATGTCAATCACCTTGAATAGTTCTCAAAGTAAGTAAAATCTTTAAAAATAAACGAATGTAATAATTGAATCCTATGGAATATAAGCTAAAATGGTCTTTTTGTTGTTGTTGTTGTTGTTGTTTGTTAGATAAACCATCGGATGGAGGAACAAAAAACCGAAAAATCGCGGTAGCTTTCGGTTTAAGCCTTACTTGTGTTTTCTTGTTGATCATTGGCTTTGGTTTTCTTCTCTGGTGGAGAAGAAGACATAACAAACAAGTATTATTCTTTGACATCAATGGTAAGTTTCACATTGAAAAAATCAAACCCTTTTTCTTATTTTTTTTAAACGACAAACTATTGAATGCCATGTGAATTTGGACTTTCTTCAGAGCAAAACAAGGAAGAAGTATGTTTAGGGAATCTAAGGAGGTTTAGTTTCAAAGAACTTCAATCTGCAACGAGTAACTTCAGCAGCAAGAATCTTGTCGGAAAAGGAGGGTTTGGGAATGTGTATAAAGGTTGTCTTCACGATGGAACCATCATCGCGGTCAAGAGACTGAAGGATGTAAACAATGGCGGTGGAGAGATTCAGTTTCAGACTGAGGTTGAGATGATAAGCCTCGCCGTGCACAGGAATCTCCTCCGTCTTTACGGCTTATGTACTACTTCCTCTGAACGGCTTCTAGTTTATCCTTACATGTCCAATGGAAGTGTCGCTTCTCGTCTCAAAGGTAATTTAAACACCTCTAATTAAGCGCGATTCCTTTACATGAATTGACACGGTTTACGATTGGTCTTGCAGCTAAACCGGTATTGGATTGGGGGACAAGAAAGCGAATAGCATTAGGAGCAGGAAGAGGGTTACTGTATTTGCACGAGCAATGCGATCCAAAGATTATTCACCGTGACGTCAAAGCTGCTAACATACTTCTCGATGATTACTGTGAAGGGGTTGTCGGAGATTTCGGGTTGGCTAAGCTTTTGGATCATGAGGAGTCGCACGTGACAACCGCCGTGAGAGGAACAGTTGGTCACATTGCACCTGAGTATCTCTCAACAGGACAATCTTCGGAGAAGACAGATGTGTTCGGTTTCGGGATTCTTCTTCTCGAATTGATTACTGGATTGAGAGCTCTTGAATTTGGAAAAGCAGCAAACCAAAGAGGAGCAATTCTTGATTGGGTAAGAAGTAAATTAGTAGTAAAACATTATCTTGAGTCAATTAGGTCAAAATCACTCACTTCTAGGGTTTGTTTTGGGGTTACTTGTAGGTGAAGAAACTACAACAAGAGAAGAAGCTAGAACAGATAGTAGACAAGGATTTGAAGAGCAACTACGATGGAATCGAAGTGGAAGAGATGGTTCAAGTGGCTTTGCTTTGTACACAGTATCTTCCGGTTCACCGTCCTAAGATGTCTGAAGTTGTGAGAATGCTTGAAGGCGATGGTCTTGTTGAGAAATGGGAAGCTTCTTCTCATAGAGCAGAAACCAATAGAAGTTACAGTAAACCTAACGAGTTTTCTTCCTCTGAACGTTATTCGGATCTTACAGACGATTCCTCGGTGCTTGTTCAAGCTATGGAGTTATCAGGTCCAAGATGACAAGAGAACGTATATATATATCGATTTGGGTTTGTCAAAAACATATATAAACTTGTGTATTTTTGTTTTAAAGCTACAATCTTGTACAGGTTTTGGTGTCAGTAAGACATATTTTCTAAGTGCCTGTCGAAAAAATTATCCTATAGATCCGGTTCTGTTCGATTTTTACTTAAATAAACCAATATTTAAAATGAGATTCTTCTGTTTCTTCAAGTAAGATAAGACTTGAGAGCTTCTTGTGAGTGAGATTAGTAAGACACTTAAATCGGACTAGTTTATGCAGAAACTGTTAAACAGCTTAAAGTGTAGCTTTAAGAGCACGTAAAGAAGTGGACTATCATTACGTATAGTTTTCTTTCTATCCACTAAAAAAGCTTGAAATTAACTCACAAGGGACAGGCAAGACTTGGGAAATAAGGAAGAAGAGCACTGTCAATGAAACGAGGAGGAGGATAAGGAAAGGTGCAATTGTGAATGAAAGTAAAGTTTAGGGGTTCAGATAGGGGGAGACTGGGAACAAGGTCTTGAGACCATCTTGTCACCGGTCTTTTTGGAAAGTGCCATAAGTTTGAGGAGCGAAGAGTAATGAGAATCAAACCAAGTGGAAGTAATATTGTTCAAGTTAAAGGTGAACATCTTGTCCATTATTGATAATGTCGCTCCTGTGTTGTGGTTAGTGAGCCCCCAAACGTGTTGCATACCATCTCCATCTGTCTCTGAAATCAATACAAGAGGCGGTCATCAGCTACACTTTCCATAAACATATCAACAGATGATTATGATATCGGATTTGGAACTATTAGAAACCTCCATATGAAGATCAAAAGCAACCAACTTAGTCTTTATCTTTTCTGAGCCAATAAAGCCATTCGTTAGCAAAAGCTGGTGCGTGCTCGTGCTTTATCCGATGATGATGAGGAGGTGAAGTCACCCGCGTCCATTTCTTAGCACTGAAATCTAAAATCTCGCATGATGATGAGGTTTTCTTGTTACTTTTTCCCTGTCCTTCATGCAACAATGAGGTGTGTTTAATGGTATGTAACCAGACTAGTTTGTATGTTCCTGTGACGTAGTCTTTTCCAAATCCAAGGAATGTTGTCCTTGTCTACATAATGCTTCTGTTGAAACCTGGAAAGACGGAGCTTCTGAGATCACCTTGTGTCTTTGTTTATCACCTCAATTGGTTCTGTCATGTCCACACCGCTATATAAGCAGAAAAGACCATCAAAACTCTTGGAAAATAGCATCGTCCTCTCTTTGTGTTTATTGCTTGTTAAGTATTCTTCTTCTTCGACTACACGAGTCAAAGACCACTCCAACCTCATGGTCTTTATAGTAATGTTTGGCATAGACTGGTCTCTACCTTCATAGAGAGAGAGAAATTTGGGTTCCTTTGTTTTTTGATGAGACATGTATTTCTTCATGAAATATATACCTAGACTTAATCGTATGCCTCCAATGTTTACACACGTTTTTGAATTTAAGTAGGGATCCCACTGGAAGCCTCACCATAATCTCGTCTAACACATCGTCGTTGGGTATCTCAACCTCCTTTGTTTCTCTCTTCCATGGTGCATCATCTTCTGTGTATTTACTTCTTCTTTTTCTTCCCTTTTCTGTAGAAGACGAAGCAATCTTGCCCTTTATGAACAAACACATGATATGTATTGGCTTCTTCTTCTGCTATTGCCTTCTTCGTTTCTTCGATCCTTTTCCTTAGAGCAAATGCATTGGAGGTTTCTCACAAAAGTTTCTCACTTAAAAAAGAAATAATTAAATAAAGTATAATATTTTCTATCATAATTTTTTTAATAAAAGGTGAGAACAATTCTCATTTGAGAATTTTGAGAAACTTTCTCCTTTTTTCAATTATTTTATATTTTATTAATTCTTTTGTTAGTGAGAAATTTGGTGAGAAACTAACCAATACACAAGTTCTTATGTTTCCTATTTTCTATATATAAAGTTAAGTTAAATGTGTCAAATTATCAATCTAAGATTTTGACATGTGTAAAAGTTAATATTACTTAATAAGATTGTTTGAGATTGAGATAAAAAAACAAAAATTTTGTTTTTAACGATATTAATAACGTAAAAATATAATTATCATAGATTACAAAAATTAAACAGTATTAATTTTTATAATAGTTATAAGGAAATTATATATATATATATATATATATATCTCATAAAAATCAAAATTATAACATTTTTTACTTATTTTATAATTTTAATCCTACAAAAAGGAATAGTTAAAAAATAGAAAAAAGATTAAGAAAAATATACAGTTTATTATTAATTCTACAAAATGTAAATACTCACTCCTATAAAAACAGATAGATCGTCTAATATTTTACACCAAACAAAATTATTTAATTAAAAACACTGCTATTTTTTCAACTTTGTTATATTGGTTAAACTTTTTTGATAATAAGGTAATTTTTCTTTTTTGACCAAAAAAAAGGTAATTTTTCTTTATTTTTTAAAGCAAAATTTTCTCTTACTTTTTTTTTTCAATTTGGAATATGTAAGATTAATACACACATATTTTTTTTCTAATACTGTATTTTAATTTTTATTGTAGTATTTCAAAATTGTTTTATTTAATTTATCTATTCATCAATTATTGAGATTCATATATTACACTGCATGCTTATACTAATTATGTTAAATACTACTATATTATTCCTATTGTAAAGTAAAGCTACGTGAAAATTTAATAATCTATATTATATTTTCTCTTTTTTTTGGGCAAAGTTTTAACTATGAGATCAATGTTCTTTTTTTAAAAATCATATGTTTACGTAATTTTAACTATGAGATCAATTTTATAACTAATTATGCATATATTTTTTTTTCTTGGGATTAGTAAATTTACCTTTTTATTCATCTTTTCTTTCTTATTCAGGCATAAAAATTTTGAGAAAAAATAATAAACTTTTATGAATTTTTGATTAATTTATTATAATTTTAGTATAGTTATTTAAAATGAATATATTCAATGAAAAGAAACAACACTTATTAAATGATAATACTGATACGCGTTAAATATATTTCGATTAGTTATTTCCTATTTATATATGCACACATAAAAAGAAAAAGAAAATATATCTTTATAATATTTTTAATTAGTAGTTACATAAATATGTGGTGTCACAAATAACGTATGATAAAATATATGGCGTAAAAATACAAAAAAAAATTGGAAGGATTTCAAGGTTATTAACATTAAATTAATGTTTAAACTAAAATATATATAATATTATACAAATCATAGCAAATTACTTAAAAAAACAAACTAGTAGAAAAAAGATAGAGTGAATTTTAATACACTAGTTTTATACCTCATGTTTTTCCAGGAAAACGAAATTGAATATATATAATCAATTATCAAAGTTAACTATTTCAAATAATTAGTTTTTCTGTACAGTTGTTGCGCAGATCGTTTACCTATGAATATGTCATACAATTAATCATCTGATTATGTTGTTGTAACCTGAATTTTAATTGATTTTGATAACATGAATCATCTGTATCTATTTTTGTAATCTCAAATTTATTGTTCTCATCGCATGAAATCCTCACGGCGTCAAACATAATTGATGAATGAATTATTTGTGGTATTTGGGAGTTTGATTATAGGTAGTATGGTTTTTTTGGAGGCTCAATTTCACAATTTTTTTTTTCTTTTTCTGTTGTCTTTGATAACATATGTGTTTTTTTTTATGATGAGGATATTAATTTTGTAGTGCATATATATATATATATTAACTAAATTATGACATATAGTGTAGCACCAAAGATTCAAAATTATAAATAGTTTATATTTTAAAAGTAAGTATTTTATTATAATAGAAATACAGATCTCGTTTTTTGTATTTCTCCCTTATTCATGCACAAGGGAGAAATAAAGAGATTATTATTGGTATATCTTATATATTATTATTTTACTATATAAAAACTGCAACTTATTATTGATAGAGTCGTCATAGAGAATAAATAGATTATTTGGATATAAATTATAAGGTGGGGAATAAAGGACAACAGCTTGTTTTGTTTTCGATAAGGAGAATTTTTCTTTCGATAATTAAAAATAGTATTAGTAGTGTCCATGGTTCTAAAACACAAAATCTACGTACTTCAACCAGAAGATGCCGCGAAAAAATCTTTGGATCATATTTTTCTTCGAATAAGACTTTTGAAGAAGTCAAAACTGTAATTGAAATAAATTTTACATATTGCCATCAGGGTGTAGCTCATACATTTGATTGTCATCTCCGATAGCCAGCAAATATCCCGAAGACTGTAAGGAGGATCACTAAAAACTCAGTCCAACAAACACAATTGGGCATTGAAGAAATGATCAAGCCCACTGTAGTGTATTTGTTATCCTCAGTTGCCAACGGTAACAGGGAAAAGAGATCAATCCCATGTGCTCTGCAATGTACGAAGGCAGAGACAAATACAGCTCACACTACAGTCCAAGGAATGAATCAATGGTCTGCTCTTCCCTTACCAATCCTATGCTACTGAAAGAGACACTTGTCAGACATCTACTTACCTTGTAATGATTAGGTTAAGGATGTCTCCTCCTATATAAGGAATATATGATGTAACCTGAAGTTTTATCTAAGAAAGTATTCTCTTTGAGCCACCATTACTCTATTTTTACCTTGAGCGTCAGCTCTTGCTTTCATGGTATCAGAGCTCTGGTAGCACGTCTCTATGGCTACATCAGAGCCCTTTTCTTCCGCTCCCCTTTCTATCTCTCAAGTTGTGACTCTCAAACTTACTGAGTCCAACTATCTGCTATGGAAAACTCAGTTCGAGTCCTTCCTCTCACCACAAATGTTGCTTGGCTATGTCAATGGCTCCATTACTCGTCCGGAAGCCACTCGCTCTGTCACTCATGCTGCTGGAGTCACCATAGAACCAAATCCGGAGTTTACCAAGGGGTTAGAAATGATCAGCTTGTTATGGCATGGATCTTTGGCTCTCTGTCTGAACCTGCCTTGAGTGTGGTCTATGGTATGCAATCTGCACAAGAGGTATGGACTGCTCTTGCTAATAAGTTTAATAGTGTCTCCAACACTAGGAAGTTTGAACTTCATAATCGCCTGCGAGCCTGTCTTAAGCTAGGCAGAACTATGGAAGAGTATCTTAGCGAACTTAAGCAAATTTTTGATCAGCTAGACTCTATTGGGTTCCCTATGACCGATCTAAAAAAGATTCATGGTTTATTATCTGGGTTAGGGAAAGAATATGAGTCTGTATCTACGATTATTGAACACTCTATGGACTCTGTTCCTGGTCCTTGCTACGAGGATGTAGTGTTCAAAGTTACTGCCTTTGATGATAAGCTCAAGACTTACTCAACAGCTTCATCGGTTACACCTCATCTCGCTTTTCAAGCTGAGAAAAGCTACTTTGACAGAGGAGGTTCTGGTAATCTCGGTGGCAGGTCTAGTGGTGGTTACAGAGGTCGAGGCAATTACTCTACTCGCGGTCGTGGCTTTCAACAACATGGTCGTGGTACATCTGGACAAGACAGTCATAACAAGATGACAGGATCCTCTAAACCAACGTGTCAGATTTGTGGCAAGTATGGCCACAGTGCTTATGATTGTTACAATCGTTTCAATGAAGACTATGTCCAACAACAGGCTACAGCTTTAGCTGCTATGCGTATCTCTGAGGGTGATTGTCTTGCTAATGGCACATAATGGCTTCCTGACAGTGGTTCTACAGCTCACATCACGAATTCCACTGCAAATCTCCAACACTCGCAGTTGTATCGCGGTAATGACTCTGTTATGGTTGGGAATGGAGAGTTTTTACCAATCACACACATTGGTACTGTGCCACTGCAGACTTTATCAGGTAAATTTCTACCTTTGAATGATGTTCTTGTTTGTCCCAATGTGACAAAATCTCTGCTTTCATTTTCCAAGCTTTGTACAGATTATCCTTGTTATATTAAGTTTGACTCTGATAGTGTGCGTGTAAAGGACAAGCATACCAAGCAGCTCCTCACAACAGGAAACAGGAGTAGAGATCATTATGTGTTGAAAAGCTCATTATTCTACCAGACAGCTCGCGGCAAGTGATGATGTTTGGCATCAACGATTGGGTCACCCTAGTGCAGAGATTCTTCAACATCTGGCTTCTACTGCATCAATATCAGTCAATAAATGCACTTACAAGCTCTGTGAATCATGCAAGCTTGGCAAGAGTGCACAACTTTCTTTTTCTTCTTCTACATTTGTAGCTAGTAAGCCTCTTGAGAGGATTCATTGTGATTTGTGGGGTCCTGCTCCTATCACCTCTACTCAAGGGTTTAGATATTATGTGATCTTTGTTGACAATTACTCTCGTTACTGTTGGTTTTATCCGTTGAAGAATAAATCAGATTTTTACTCAATCTTCCTGCTTTTCCAAAGTTATGTTGAGAATCAGTTTAATGAGAAAATCAAGATGTTTCAGTGTGATGGAGGAGGTGAATTCACTAGCAATCAATTTGTTACACATCTTGCAAAAGAGGGTATCAAACAACTTGTCTCCTGTCCACACACACCGCAACAGAACGGTTTAGCTGAAAGAAAACACAGGCACTTGTGTGAACTTGGTCTGAGCATGATGTTTCAAAGCAAAGTCCCACAATGCTACTGGGTAGAGGCATTCTTCACTGCTAATCATCTCATCAATCTTCTTCCAACAACAGTTCATTCTACCTCTGCGAGCCCATATGAAGTTCTTTTTGCAGCCAAGCCTGATTACTCTTATTTACGAGTTTTTGGAAGTACTTGCTATCCTACTCTTCGCTCTTATGGAGCAAATAAGTTTGATCCTAAGTCCTTGAAGTGTGTTTTTCTTGGATACAACGACAAATACAAAGGATATAGGTGTGTATATCCTCCTACAGGTCGGGTTTATATCAGTCGTCACGTTCTGTTTGATGAGTAGTACTATCCATTTGAATCAGATTACTCTGGTCTTCTTCCTGCTGCAACAACGCTTCTGTTATCAGCTTGGCAAAAGAGCTTCCTACCCTCACGGTCTTCGTTGGAAGAGACATCTCCTCAAACAGAGGAATCTGTTCCTCTATCTGTAGTCACTCCGACTGTGGGTTTGCATCCAACTCCTGCTGATTCTGAAAATGAATACTCAGAATCTGATCCAAGTAGTACTGACACCGATAGCAATAATGAGGAGCTTCCTGATGCTCCGTTATTTGCAGCAGATGACTTCCCTGCTCTCCAAGACACAATTGTCAATAATCATTCTATGATCACAAGAGGAAAAGTTGGGGTTCATAAACCAAACCCGAAGTATGCTCTTCATGTGACACACACTACTGAAAAAGCACCAAAAACAGTTGCAGCTGCCCTTAAGCATCCTGGTTGGACAGCTGCTATGGGCGATGAAGTTGAGTCTTTTGTCGATACAAACACGTTTGCACTAGTCCCATATCAACCAGATATGAATGTCCTAGGTTGAAGATGGGTTTTTACACCAAAACTTAAGGCTGACGGGAGTTTAGACAGACTAAAGGCTCGTCTAGTGGCTAAAGGGTATGATCAGGAAGAGGGAGTTGACTTCCTTGAGACTTACAGCCCTGTAGTTCGAACTGCAACCGTACGTTTGGTTCTCCATGCTGCAACAACTTACAACTGGGAGATAAAACAACTAGATGTCAAAAGTGCATTTCTTCATGGTGACTTGACTGAAACTGTGTATGTGCAACAACCTCCTGGATTTAAAGACAGCAACTATCCATCCCATGTCTGGAAGTTGAATAAAGCTGTCTATGGGTTGAAGCAGTCTCCGCGTGCGTGGTTTGACAAATTTAGCTTGTTTCTGTTGAAGTTTGGCTTTGAGTGCAGCTTCAAGGATCCATCTCTGTTTGTATATCTCAAAAACAACAACATCATCATCCTTCTACTCTATGTTGATGATATGGCTCTTACTGGCAACAACCCACAACTGATCAGTGTGTTACTGCAATCTATGCATGATGAGTTTCGTATGAAAGATCTTGGTCGCTTAAGCTATTTTCTTGGTCTCCAGGCACACTATCACACCACAGGAATGTTTCTGAATCAACATAAATATGCAGAGGATTTACTTTTGGCAGCAAGCATGGCTGACTGTGCTCCTGCTTCCACACCGTTGCCTCTTGAGCTTCAAAAGGTCAAAGGACAAGACGATCTCTTTGATCAACCTACTCATTTCCGCAGTCTAGCTGGTAAGCTCCAGTATCTGACTCTAACACGACCGGACATTCAGTTTGCAGTCAATCTTGTCTGTCAACGTATGCACGCTCCTACTGTTGCTGACTTTAGTCTGCTTAAGCGCATCATCAGATACATCAAAGGTACTGTTGATTTTGGTATTTCCTTCTCCAAGAATGCAGATTTCACATTACGAGCCTACAGTGACAGCGACTATGCGGGGTGTCAAACCACTAGTCGTTCCACTGGCGGTTTCTGCACTTTCCTTGGGAACAATCTCATTTCTTGGTCTGCAAAACGTCAGAATTCAGTTTCTCGTAGCTCCACTGAAGCAGAGTATCGATGCCTATCTGACACTGCGGCTGAGGTAAATTGGATAAAAGATATGTTGGACAACATTGGCATGCCTCTCACACACGCTCCTGAGTTATACTGTGACAATCTTTCTGCAGTTTATCTCTCTGCAAATCCGACATTACACAAGAAGACCAAACACTTTAAAGTTCATTATCACTATGTGAGAGAACAGGTTGCTGATGGTTCTATGATTGTCTATCATGTTCCTGCTACTCACCAACTGGCGGATATATTCACCAAGTCGTTACCTCTTCAAGTCTTCAATGATCTCAGGTACAAACTTGGTGTGGTCTCTCCACCCACCCAAAGTTTGCGGGGGGGATGTAAGGAGGATCACTGAAAACTCAGTCCAACAAACACAATTGGGCCTTGAAGAAATGATCAAGCCCACTGTAATGTGTTTGTTATCCTCAGTTGCCAACGGTAACAAGGAAAAGAGATCAATCCCATGTGCTCTGCAATGTACGAAGGCATAGACAAATACAACTCACACTACAGTCCAAGGAATGAATCAATGGTCTGCTCTTCCCTTACCAATCCTATGCTACTGAAAGAGACACTTGTCAGACATCTACTTACCTTGTAATGATTAGGTTAAGGATATCTCCTCCTATTTAAGGAATATATGATGTAACCTGAAGTTTTATCTAAGAAAGTATTCTCTTTGAGCCACCATTACTCTGTTTTTACCTTAAGCGTCAGCTCTTGCTTTCAAAGACGTCAAACCCTGAAAAAAGTTAGAAAGAGATGCAAAGAGGATCAAAGCGCCATATTACAATGACTGGACTCCTTAAATTTTGGGGCACTAAATTGTTATTGTGGCTTTGTATCCGAATGCAAACTTATTTAATATCTATATTTAAAAAAAATAATAATTTGGCTTTGTATCCGAATGCAAATACCCAATATGGACACATATGGTGCATCTTCATCCAATTCCAAGATGCTACAACCGAACATGCCTTAAATATAATAACTAAGGCAAAAAAAAAGAATCCTATGTGGATAGTCACAATATTTTGAACAACTTGGTCCTGTAATTTTTCTTCACAATCACTCTTTACCTACTGCACATACACGGTAGAGTGTTTCAGCCAAGCAAACATGTTACAGTGCGTAGCCCCCAGTTGAAAAGCATTTCCATATACATGCTATTTTATCAAGTTTATTATTAGCCTTTTAACTCAGATAGTGACAGAAACCCTTCAATGACAAGCATATATAAAAATGCAATCCAAAGTCATCTGTGTAAACATGTTCTCTAGTAAAGCTCCTCGAGAGATTTATACCCTGTAAAGTGCAGTGGGATGATGGTAACTGATTATATGGGCTCAAAACTAGATGATAAGAGTATCATTTCTCTGTCCTTTAGTGCAGCATTTAAGCATGTGGTTAGTTGACATTGGAATTAGAAAATTCTAGTTTTTCCATTTTTATTTCTAACCCCTAGGATCCTTAATTTCCAAATTTTTCTTTATTATTTTTGGGAGTGATTTTGGCATGCATAGGATTATTTAGCGACGAAGGCTTTGGGAGAGCTTGATTGAAACCAAAACCATTAATAATCTCAGTTTAAGAGTGTAGACAAACATGTGACTTCCCCTACGTATATGGTAGGTGGAGACTAAAATTTGAAAAAACTGTTTTTGTAATGAGAAGAACACAACCTAAGGTCTCTGTTTTGTCCAACTAAGCATAGAAACAAGAAACAACGTTTTGAGAAAGCTTCCATGACTCTCTCTCTCTGAATTATGTATATAAATCTGAGTCGATCCAAGCATCCTTTTTAAGACCAGCTCTTGAAGAATTCTTCTCGAGATCTTTGTTCACACTAGCGAGATCCAAACTCGGGATAATGTGCTTCAGCAGAGCTCCGACAAATCTTATCACGGAAGGACCAAACTCAGGCCACGAGATCACCAACGTTCCTCTGATGTTCTTTAGCTGACACTGGCTCAAAAGTGAAGCACTCAGACCGTCGATTACACTTCCTGATGGGAAGTAATCCAGATTCACCAAGTGACTTGTTGCTTTCTTCTCAGCTGATGTCTCAAGTTTAGCTGCCAATGTTTCGTCTGGTGAGAGTTTACCTCTGAAGTTACGGCTCTGAATCGAATCCAAGATTATAACCCGCTCAGGGATGATGTCTTGGCCAATGAGCAACCTCGAGACTAGGTTAGACCGTTCAGGAGATACAGGAAGCTGAACAGAGACGAGGAGGATCGAGTTTTTATCATTGGTGTCAGTTAAGGAATATATGTTGCAGGTTTTGTCTTCCAAAGAAGGTTCCATGGTGTTTCCAGAAAACGGGACTTCAGGCATGATGAGACTTCCAAGGAGAGTCTTTGAAGGTAAATTGTGGGAAATATAGAGGGAAGGTGAAGATATGGCTATGATGAGTAGAGATGGTCGGAGGGGAAGTTCAGGTTTCGGGTTGGAGAATATGATGAAAGGAGATGGAAGTGTTTCGGGTGGCTGAACAAAGTTGTTAAGATCTTCTTGGAAGAATCTTGAAGGTGGAGGATTCTGAGTAAGTACATCTTCCATTTCTTCTTAGCTTTTATGGAAATCTCACAAACCTGTACCAAGACACGGAACCAAGATGCAGTTAGTAATGCAACGGGAACTTCAAAATAACTCATCTACATTGTGTGTATAATATACATTACCCACAAAGAGTTGACAATCATTGAATCACAGATCCTGATAAAATAAAGTTTCTTAGATAACCATGAGAATCAGATAAAACAATGACACGTAAACCCCTAATCAGGTGATGCAAACATAAACAGTTCTTTGAATCTGATCAAACCCATCATGAAGGCACCAATATAACAGTCCCAGGATCAAATATCTTATATTCCAAATATGAATGAGATCAACTAAATCAAAAGCAGACTTGGGTTGGTTCGTGGACATATAAGAACATCAACTCAACTTATAAAAGATGTAAATCATCAAACAAATCATAGATCTTCTTCAAAGAACTACTTAAAAGTAACCTAAGAGACTTCAAAATCCAGTGAGCTAATTGGACGAACAAAATTTGGTTAAGATCTTATGCTTAATCGTTGATTTTGATTCCTTCTCCAGTTCTAATCCAATCAAAAGAAAACTGCAGAAACCCAAAAAACTAGCAAAGAAAAATCGAATCTTTTTCGAAACATCCGAATCACACTGGTAGCCCAAAATCAAGCTTCTTACAATCTACTGAACCATGTATAGATACTGAAACTCAAATCCTTAAGAACAGGGTAACGTTTCAAACTCAAAATCTACAGAAAAGTCTCAAAATTTATACATTTTAAAAGTGGGAAGCAAACTAGAGAGTTATCAATTGAAGCAAGATGTATACGAGAATCGCAACGACAGACAACCCAGGAAACAATAAGCAACAAAATTTAGGGTTAAGTGCCGAGAAGAAAATGAAAAAAGATGTACCTTTTTTTTTTCAGTAAAATCGATCGATGATGAACAAAGTAAGAGATTTTTTTCTTTTTTCTTTTTGTTAGCAATGGTTCAGTCTTCTCGGCCAAGACAGCTAAAACCCCCAAACAAATCTCAAAGGCGTGTGCGCAAAAGTAAATGCTGATTTTTCTTTTTTTTTTTTTGTTCTTTTCCATTTATTAATGAGACTGTTCTTTCTTTTCAATATTTTTTTTTAGCGAATATTGTTTTGGATTTTATAAATTTTAATTTGCATTTTTTCGATTTTCAGTTGTTGTTGTTTAAGTTTTTCAAGCTATATTAATAATAAGAGAATTTTTGAGAAATATCTCTTTTAGCGTACCTCATTTTCAAAAATATCATTTCATCTATATATTTTCAAAAATATCTCTTTTTAAATATAAAAAGTTATAATTTTTTATGTAGTTCACAAGGTACTTCTAGATAATAAATACTGTCTCTAGACTCGATACAAATATTTATAAAGTTTTAAAATATTTTAAAAGGTTCAAAAAGTTTTTAAAAGATTTTTAAACAGTTTTTAAAAGGTATTTATACTGTATTTATAAAATATATAAAAAATTGACACACATGTAAAGGTAATTTGTGTATAAATTTATAATCTTACACATAAATTTTCAAAATTTACAAATTTTTAATGGCTTTTTTGGTAAAATTTAAAAGAGAGGGTATTTTTGAAAAATAATATTGCAGAAGGGGTATTTTTGAAATTCCCGCTTAATAAAATCTATAATTTTGAAGAACACATGAAATGATTATAAAAACTAAAGTGATGTGTCAGCAACTTAGCCAATGTTTTAACTTTCAGTCATGAGTTTAAAATGCGATGTCGCGGGAAAAATATTTCAAAACAAGTTAAATTAAACTTAAAATTCAAAATTATATATTATAAAATTATTTGAAAATATATGCTAAATAATAAAATTAAAATTTTATTTCAAAAGAAAAAATTAATAAGTAGGACTAAAACTTCGTAAATACTAAACATATATAACTGTGAGTTTAAAAACACAACCATCAAAATAACACAGTCATAATGAATCGAGGCAACTCATTTGATAATTTGTATGTAATATAAGTATAAGATATTGTATGAAAAATTATTGTAAAGAGTAACAAACATCATAACAGTTATTGATATTTATATTACTCATAAACAAATATTATGACGAAGTGATCCTAAGTGAGAATATTAAACGAGCGATTATAATAAATAAATACAATTTTCTGATAAAATATTTTTAAAAATAAAACAATTTTTCATCGTGAGTGAAAATTTATCAACCAATAATTATAATAAAATACATAACTTTTTTTTTGACAACTAATAAAAATACATAACTTCTAAAAATAAAAAGTGTAATAGTCAAATCACATATTTTACAAAAACTTATGACAAAATGCAACTGTAAGTTACATAATTAAAGTTGATCAGATGTCTATATTACTATAATCATTGTAAAATCTTTAGTTAGATTACTATAACATAGACCACAAAAACGGCGATGAACTTCCTCTGAGATAATTGACGAATGTTTCAGAGATATGGTTGATACTGAAGATCGAGCTGGCGTTTTCATAATCTATCAACCCTTGAAGATCTTTAGAGAATGGCCGAGGCAATCCGTTCAAAACGTCCACGAAGTTTTGTCATAATTTGTACATTTTTAACTTTTGGTTAAAAGGGCGGAGGCGAGATATTCACAAAAAATCAAAATATTAATCATCTCTAAAAGAATTATAGAACAAAAAGTTGTAAATAAGATATGCTGAAAAAACATAAATCTACGATGAATATAAGCTTTTAAGTAAAAGACACAACTATACAATAAACAGATGCAACCGTATTATTTTTTTTCAAAAATAAAAAAAATATTTAACGAAAATGTACGATGAAAAAATCACAACTATTACTGATATTTATTCAGATTGTTATTATTATATAGATTTCATTTATAACAAAATCGCAAATATTCTCTATATACCTAGAAAGATCGAGAGTGATAGAATAGTTTGTAAAATTCTTGTATATCAAAAACGTGTAAATTTGACACAAAATATTTATTTTCGCATTATCTTTCGTGTATCTTTTATCAACTTTACAATGTTTATTTTTATTTTTAATATTAGCGTGCTGCAACTATGACTTTTGCGATTTAACGTTTGTTTTTTATATTTTTCTTTTGTATGTTTAGCGATGGTTGTTTCTTTTGGGTTTGTGCTGATCAGTTTTGTCCCTGGTTTCTAATGTTCTTTTTCTCACGTTCTACGTCTCACACACACGCGTATATAGAGGTGGCCTATTCATCTATACCTTCACATCCTATACATTCATCTATACCTTCACACATGGCCTATACATCCATCTATACATTCCCATCCTATGACATCCATCTATACATTCCCATCCTATAACATCCATCTATACTTTCACATCCTACACATTCATCTTCACATATACATTCTTCTATACCTTCACACCCTAACATAGGCCTGGGCACTAATACCCGTTACCCGTACTCGACCCGTTACTCGGCTCGTACCCGTCCCAAAAAAAAGGTACCCGCAGCTTTAGGGTCGAGTAAAAAGTATTATATTTATATTACCCGTGAGTAAGGGACGAGTATAGGGTATTAGTTTAGTTTTCAATACCCGTCCCGTTACTCGGCCCTTTACCCGTTTTGCTACCCGACCCGTAAATACCCGTTAATATTTTATATTATTATTATTATTATTTATTATTAATTTATAGAGTTAGAGTTAAAACCTAAGTTCAACTTAGCCTAACTGAATTAATATATTATTTTTATTTTCAAAATTCGTAATTTTATAATTTTGGAACTATATATTGCATAAATTTATGAATTTTTCATTTTTTGGATTTCAAAAGATAAAATTATTATTGCGATTATTAACATTTTTTTATCGGGTACTCGTTTTCCGGGTAATAATAAAGGGTCGGGACGAGTAAAGGATCAACTATTTTTTACCGGGTACCCGTTTCTCCGGGTACCCGTTATTTAAGGGTCGAGTATGAGTAAATTTTTTCTGTTACCCGTTAGGCTCGGGATGAGTAAAGGGTTGGAGAAAATTCAAGGGTACCCGTCCCGTGCCCAGCATTCATCTATACCTTCACACATACATTCCTCTATACCTTCACACCCTAAGATTCATCTATCCCTAACATTCATTCATCTATGCATTTCACACGTTTTCTCACTCATTGTCATCCGCACCCAACACACATTGCGTCCATCATATCTCTATCAGTAAAGAAAAAAAAAGAAACAAAATACAAATATTGGTACTGCATGGCACAGTCTAGTCAACTTTCAACAAAGTCTGGCAAAAGCTTGATGGAAAACGCCACACAGTCCTCTAAGGCTTTTTGGTTTCTTTTCTTCAGATCAGAACTCACTGCAAAATTAATCAACTAAATAATCAACCCCTCATTATAATCATTTTTTTCTTCTTACGTTTGTCAATAAAGTACTGCACATGCATAATTTACAGAAAAATTGAAAGCAGTTTAAAAGTCACAACTCTTTTTTCTCTCCCAAATATAAATTTAAAAGACCTCATTTTATGTTTTCTTAGACAGAACATATATATCTAACTAAAAAAGTTCAGTTTATGAGAAATACATATGGCTAAAAAATCAGTTTATTGTCCACAGCGTTAAAGCTAAACCAGCAATATATGTACATACAAAATGGATTGAAAAAAGAAACAGAGCATTGAAATTTTACGTTCAACTCCATAAAAGATGATTAAAAGATGAAGAACAGGTAAACAAAATCTAACACAAGAACCATTTAATAGTAAACAAACTAGAGGGATTAGACCAGCGTATCTTACCTTGTACGAGGGGATGCTTATGCTTGTTTCTCTAACGGGTAATGAGAAGTCCAGACAAGTTTGAGTGAGACTCAAGTGGAAAAACAGAAGAATTAAGACATTTGTAAAATATGAAACCAAGTTAGAAGGATTTAGATTTCTGACCCAAGTAAGGAGTATATATATAGAGAGTGATTATCTTAAGTTTTCTAATAGAATAAGATATTCAAACGGTAAAAAATGTTACCGTTTCACAACGTTCATATTTTTCTACTCTGAAGTCAAATCAAACAGAACGTTTGAACAAACGTAATCAATAATCACTCTAACCCAAGTATATTTTTCATAAGAATAGTTAAAATGCATCGAGGATTTATTGCTTTATCACTCTTCTCTGTGTTAATCAATAATCACTCTAGTCAGTATGATTCTCCACCTAATCTTTTTTCTTTTACCAAAACAATATTATTGGATTATCCAAATTAATTGTCTATTTAGTATGTACAGTAATTGCTTAGGAGCAAAGTGAAATGATTGTAACTAATCAAATTATGCATTGAACCAAAAAAACACTGCAAGAAAATTCATTTAGTGTTAATCGGTTTCATAGATGTTGAAGGGAGGGCTAATTTACGAAGACAGTTTATATGATACAAAAGGAATTTTGTGTTATTGCAAAAGCATAAATGAAGTCCATAAATTTAAAATAAACAAGAAGTGAAGCAGTTTGAGCAGTGTAGTGTCTAATCAAAATCTTGAATTTGCTCAAACTTTTTAGAGAAACCAATAAACTCAAAATTCAGATCAGATTGAGAAACCGATCTATTCAAAACGGTTTCATCCGGTTATGATCCTCCGGAACTGTTAAAACTTTTTTTTAAGCAAAACCACCCTGCACTGAATCCGGCTTGATGTTGAACTCTAAAGTCTCTTGAGTATCCCCAAACATGCGATCAATCCTCGTGTTCATCCTCGCTTTCGGAATCTGCAAAAGACATGAACATTAGTACTAGCAGAGTTGGTTTCTCTGCCTAGATGGTCCAAGATATTATCATAAACAGATAAACTTTCATTGTGTACCTGATCTAACATCTTCGCTAAGCTTGCCTCGATCTTGTACTTGTTTCACAAGCATCCGGTAGATCAAAACCCACCAGAATATATGAAGAACCAGCAGAAAATACAGAAGTGTGTTGAACATGTAGTACAAGATCGGCCCATCGATAGCATGCTTTTCTTTGTCCACAGTCATAATAATTTGATAGCTACAAATTATACAATCACATTACATACATCAAAACATCTAAAGAAACATTCAAGAAAAACACTCAAGAGGATATTAACAAACCTTGTGCTCCACAGGATCCAAAAAGGATAGTAAATGAGACGTAGAACAACCCATGACAAGGCGAAAAGAACAAAGGAGATACTCGCTAGCGTCTCAGCTCCGCAGTATTTAGACATTTTCCCAATTTCCAAGAACACATCACTCGCATCATGAAGTGCAAGAATAACAGAACCAGCACGAGATAACCTATATCACCAACATTCAATAAAACAAAAGCAGAACAGAGTAAAGATGGATCCTTTCCTTTCATCTCCTCCACAACACAAGTGTATAAACATATATTATGTACCTGCAGAAGTAGGAGAGGACAATGAGAACAACAGTTGTGATATGATGACCCATGGAAACTCCAAAATCAGACCGTCTTGTTTCCCAAAACACCAACGCGAATATGGAGTACGTGTAGAATCCAGCAGCAAACATATATAAAAACTTCAACTTTAACCTGCACATAACAAAACAAAAAAAAAGATTAGTTAAGAGAATCATATTTAACAAACTCCCATCACAAAAGAGGAAAAAAAAAACTCTTACTTCATCTGTAGGTCAGGCCAAATCTGATCACCAGGACCAAGCCAAAAGTAGAGAGTATTTGAAAACCAAGGCTCATTATAAGTGACAGATAAAGCAAGTAGCTCAGCTGAGAGATAGTAAATACACTTCCAAGCTGACTCTTTGAATTTTCGTACTTTGTGACTATTTTTCTTCTTCTCTTTTATGTTGTCACTCTTATTCGTACTCTTCCTTCCATAGATCACAAGATTTGCCAATTTCTACAAACCACCAATAAAACAAAACAAACAAAAATGTAAACTTTCACCTACCAAATCTATAACTTCATCCACATTGCATTTATCTTTCAAAAACAAAAATCTAAACTTTGATGATCAGCAAGTTCATCATACAGAGAGACACGAGCCAAGAGTAATGATTGGTCCTCAAGTGTCAGTCAAATCATTACTTTTAGTAATGAACTTTTTTTTTGGTTTGTTGGTTGGTGAAAACTGAAATAAATGCGATTGCAGAAACAAAAAAAAAAACAAATCTTAAAAACACACCCAAAAGGTACAAGACAAGAAACAAAAGAAGTTAAAATTTTTACCTCAAAGACGAATCTATCAAGTAGAAATCGAATTGAAGGAAAGAACACTGCAAAGAGAGGCAAAAAAGCCAAATCTTGGTAATTTGGGTACGATTCTTGTTCCCAATCGACTGATTTCACCGTTTCGAAGAGACCCATCTCTGAAAAATCCAATCTTTCCAATCAGATTTTGTTTTTTTACTACATAAGAATGGAAGGAATCTCGTGGGGTTGACCAAGCAGAGCAAAGAGATGAGAGAAAAAAAGTTCAATGCTTGTAGTTAGATTTAGTAGTAGGATCTCTCAAATCTAATTGCAATAATGAGTTCTTTCTTGATCGGATCAAAATTTGTTTACTCGAGAATTTATCTAATGTGTATGTGTGAGTTGCAGCTGTGCAAAATCTAGAGATAGGCCTTTAGGGTTCGATGGGCTCTTGCTCTGTTTGTCTTATCTGAATTTACTTGAAAAATCAATTATTTTCTTAAATTATACGAATCTATATACCTTATGTGATAATCTTTTTATTATGTAAATTCGGAATATTTTTAAACACAATTATGCTACTGTATATGTGAATTATTTTTACTGTTGTAAAATATGAGTGTGTCCATCACAACATATGTTTCTTTTCATTAAACACCATTTGGAACAATCGTCCACCACTTATCCCCAATCTCTCTTTGTCTATAAATAAGAGTCATGTAAAAGAAAAAAAAGTAGTTGTAAAAAATCTAATTATCTCTCTATGTTTTTCTCTAGTTCTTCTCTAGCTCCTCTCTAGATTTTTTTTTGTTTTGATTCTTCTCTCAACAAATATCTTGTTACCTCCAAACTTATAATATAGTTCACAACACGTTATCAGCACGAACGACTCTCGATCCGTTACAAGGTTGAGCATAAGCGATTTGTGATCCATCATCAATTTGAGAAAATGTCAAATTTTGAGATTGAGGATGGAGATATCTGTCTAGCAGACAGTGCTACAACACATTCAATACTTAAAGAGAAAAAATATTTCTCCTCTCTCAAAATAAAAGATTCTGCTAGAAGCGTGAGCACTATATGTGGTAATGCAAAGATTATTATAGACTCTGGAAAAGCCAATTTCTCAATGCCAAGGGGAACAAAATTTGAAATTGATGTTTTATATTGCCCTAAGTCTCATAGAAACTTGATTAGTTTCAGAGATATCCGAAGAAATGGATATCATATAGAGACTCTGAATAAGAATGGCATTGAATATCTTTGCATAACATATGAGGAGAAACATATATTGGAAGAATTGCCAATGTTATCTTCTGGATTGTATTGCACAAAAATAAATAATTCTGCATCCTATGTTACAGTAAACTTTAAGTTTACTAGTACATTTAAGATATGACATGAAAGACTTGGACATCCTGGTTCAGTCATGATGCGAAAAATTGTGCAAAATTCCAATGGTCATCCATTGAAGAACCAAAAGATTTATAGATCTGATGAGTTTTTATGTGATGCATGTTCTCAAGGAAAACTCATAATTCGGTCATCGCCAATGAAAATTGGGAATGAATCACCATTGTTCTTAGAGAGAATACATGGTGATATATGTGGACCTATCCACCATTCATGCGGGCCGTTTCGTTATTTTATGGTAATGATTGACGCATCTAGTAGATGGTCAAATGTGTGTCTATTGACAACACGAAACACGACCTTCACAAAATTCATTGCCCAAATAATCAGGTTGAAAGTTCAATTCCCTCATTATGCCATAAAAAAAGTCAGACTTGATAATGCTGGTGAATTCACTTCACAAGCTTTCAATGAATATTGTATGTCCATAGGAATCGATGTTGAGCATCTGGTTCCTCATGTTCATACACAAAATGCCATGGTTAAATCTTTAATTAAACGGCTACAACTCATTGCTAGACCGTTAATATTGAGAATAAAGCTCCCAATTTCTATATAGGGTCATGCTATATTGCATGCTGCGACATTGGTCCAAATACGACCAAGCGCATATAATCAATATTCCCCTGTATAATTAGCATCTGGCCAAGAGCCAAATATATCCTATCTCCATATTTCTGGATGTGCGGTTTATGTTCCTATAGTCCCACCGCAAAGAACAAAAATGGGGCCACAAAGGAGATTGGGTATATATGTCGGTTATGCATCACCAAGTATAATTCGATATCTTGAACCCCAAACTGGTGATATGTTTACGGCACGTTTTGCCGATTGCCATTTTAATGAAGATGAATTTCCAGCGTTAGGGGGAGGAATTAAACAAGTACCAAAAGATATTACATGGTATACACCATCTTTGATATATCTTGATCCCCCTACACATCAACGTGAACTGGAAGTTCAGAAAATTGTACATTTACAAAGTTTGGCAAATCAATTACCAGATGTGTTCATATATACAAAAAGGGTGACAAAGTCATATATCCCCGCTGCAAATGCACCATCAAGAGTTGAAATTCCTAGAGAGGAATTCGATGGAAGCAAAGGTAATCAACCTAAGGTTCAATTGAAAAGGGGGAGGCCAATGGGCTCTAAAGATAAAAATCTCCGAAAGAAAAAGAAAATGGGAGATGAAAAAGTTCAAGAAGAACCAAATAAAGAGAAAAGTCCTCAGGATGATACAGAAAACTATGAGATTTCTATTAATTATGCTCAAGATGGAATGTTATGGGTAGAGATGAAATCGATGATGATAATGGTATATTCTCTTTTTTTTTGTATCTAAAAAGATCGATCATGAAAAAGATGATCCAGATCGAAGGTCCGTATCAGAATGCCAACATAGGCCTGATTGGGAGAAATGGAAAAAGGCTATGCAACTTGAGTTGCTCTCCCTCAATAAAAGAAATGTCTTTGGACCTCTTGTCACTGCATCTAAAGATGTAAAACCTGTTGGTTGAAAGTGGGTATTTGTGCGAAAAAGATGAAATCACACGATATAAAGCCCGACTTGTTGCACAAGGTTTTTCTCAAAGACCTGGAGTTGATTATGAAGAAACATATTCTCCGGTCATGGATGCAATTACGTTCAGGTACTTAATGAGTTTAACGGCTTCTAAGAATTTAGAAATGTACCTTATGTATGCAGTGACAACATATTTATATGGATCATTGGATAATGATATATACATGAAAATCCCATAAGGGTTTAAGATTCCTGAGGCATTAGACTCTAAGTCTAATGAAATTTGTGCGATTAAATTACAGCGATCACTTTACGGATTAAAATAATCTAGACTCATGTGGTATAATCGCTTAAGCGAATACCTGTTGAAGAAAGGGTATGTTAATAATGAAATATGCCCATGCGTTTTTGTAAAGAAATCTCCATTGGGATTTGTGATCATTGCTGTATATGTTGATGATCTGAACATAATTGGAACTCAAAAGGAGATTGATGATGTAAGAATTTTCATATGAAAGAAGAGTTTGAAATGAAAGATCTTGGAAAGACAAAATTCTGTCTCGGGCTTCAAATAGAGCATTTCGAAGATGAAATATTTATGCATCAATCAAATTATACAAAAAAGATTTTAAAGCACTTTAATATGGACAAAGCGACTCCTTTTAGTACTCCAATGGTCAATAGATCTCTGAATGTCGATAGTGATCCATTCAGATCTTGTGAAAACAACGAGGAAATACTTGGTCCCGAAGTACCTTATATGAGTGCTATCGGTGGACTCATGTATCTTGCAAATTGCACTAGACCGGACATTGCATTTGCTACAAATCTACTTGCAAGATACAACTCATACCCTACTCACAGACATTGGAATGGGATAAAACATATTCTCCGTTATCTTCATGGGACACTTGACTTGGGATTATTCTATCCTAGAAACTCTTTGGTTGGTCTAGTTGGTTTTGCAGATGCAGGATATTTATCAGATCCACATAAATCCCGATCCCAAACTAGATATGTTTTCACAATTGGAGGAACTGCAATCTCATGGCGCTCACAGAAACAGACTTTGGTAGCCACTTCCTCAAATCATGCAGAAATAATTGCTCTTCATGAAGCATCAATGTGTATGGCTCAGATCAATGACTAACCACATACAAGAATCGAGTGGAATAGTCACCAGTAAAGAGCCAACAACATTATTTGAAGACAATGCTGCTTGTGTCGCCCAAATCAAAGAAGGTTACATCAAGAGCGACAAAATAAAGCATATACCTCCAAGATTTTTCTCCTACACTCAAGAACTCGAGCAAAAGAAGGAAGTTGATATCCAACATATCCGCTCATGTGACAATCCAGCAGATCTATTCACAAAGGCGCTTCCGACTACCACATTCAGAAAGCATATTCATAATATTGGAATGCGGCATCTGCGAGATCTGTGAAGTATTTTCAAGGGGAAGTTTACACTACTGTACTCTTTTTCCCTCGTCATGGTTTTTTATCCCACTGGGGTTTTCCATGATGAGGTTTTTAATGAGGCAGTGTGTAACTCATCGTTGGTGATGGATACTCAAGGGGGAGTGTTGTAAAATATGTGTGTATCCATCACAATATGTTTCCCTTTTCATTAAACACCACTTGGAACACTTGTCCACCACCTCTCTTTGTCTCCTCTCTCTATAAATAAGAGTTATGTAGAAGAGAAAAAAGTAGTTGTGAGAAATCTAATTATCTCTCTAAGTTTCTCTCTAGTTCTTCTCTAGCTTCTCTCTAGATTTCTTTTTGTTTTGATTCTTCTCTCAATAAATATCTTGTTACCTCCAAACTTATAATATAGTTCACAACATTTACAAAATAATAGTTCTTTAATTTGTTTTGTATTTTTTATCCTCAAAGTAGGAATGGGAAAAGCTTGTTGTTTTCGTCAAAACGTTTTACATGTTTTTTTTTCTCATAAGATTAAAATTTTATTCATAAAAAATTTTAGACTTACAAAACAGATTACATATATTTTGATAAAGATAATTTTTTAAACAATGTCTCTATATTCTTTTTCAAAAATAACATTTTTTAACATTTTTATTTTTACTTTTTTTATACAACTACAATATGTTAAATTAACGTTTAATTTTTTTTTTTACGTTTGGGTTAGAATTTAATCAATTTATATATAGAAAATGTATTTTTGAAAATGGACAACATAAAATGATATTTTTGAAAAATAACAAAGGAAAAGAGACATAATACCTCTTTAATAAATTCATTATTAACATTTTACATGTATTAGAAAAATTATATGTTTTTTAATCATTTTAGTCACTTCAAATTTTTTTGGTTTTACTGTTTATCTACTTTTTTGAATTTGAACGCACCACTTAGATGCATATTTTCCGTTTAGATCTTGCAATTATTCATTGTTGGTGCAGGAATTGGCACCCACGACATACCGCCCTAAACCAAGGACAAAACGAATGATTTTATGATCCAATTAAACCAAAGAATCTCGGTTAAATGGGCTTGTGGGAAAAAGTCCACAGACATCGTCGAGCCGACCTCCTATTTCTCCAAAGCCGACCTCCTACTCTCAAACACATAAAAGGAAAAATGCCATAAAGAATTAAATATTGAAATCTAAATTTAAGGAAATTTCACTTATATTGTAACCTAGGTACTTTATATAAATAGGGAGATTTGTCCCCTATGCAAAGGATCCAAAAATTAAGACTAAAAATCATAGTTCTTGAGAAAAACCTATCTTGTTCCTGAAGATTACAATTTGTTCTATGTAAAACTTTGAACCAATTTTTTGAGAGAGTTTGTTAAGTGAATTTTGTTTTCCCCTCTAAACAAATTTATTGTGTAAATCCTTTATTCTACATTCATCATATATACATGATCTTGAATCTCCGATGCTTATTCTTAATTTGAGTTTGGAGTTCTCCTTCAATACACTATTTTGATTCTCCAACATGTGGTTGAGCTTATTGACAAGACAGCCGTTTTCGTTGGAAGCCTAATCACCTGAGACCAAAGTTCGTCGAGATGTCTACATTTTGTAGTTACAGTTATATAAAGACTTTAATGCAAAATACCAACTCTTTTAAAAGTTAAATCTGAAGTTTATTATTGGAGAAGAACACTCTTAAACTTCATATGAAGATATAGAAACTTCAAAAATTAATGTGTTTTAGAGATGCTTTTAAAAGCTTAAATTTGGCACAGTGACCTTAAGAACTCAAAAAACTACTTCATCAACACCTACTTGTTTATATAATCACATTCTCATTTCGTCTTTCCACCAATTATATGAAAGCTCTTGGAACGTTAGGTATTACACAATACACTTTTTTTCTTTAGTAATGTACTAGCCTCGAAAACGCTCTATGCTTTGAAATTGTTGGCAGGCACTATCACCAGAGCCTCCACCATACCTTGTCTTCTTATGTTGTTCCCTTTTGTAAATTTTGTATTCTTTCATTTTCAGTCTTGAATTCGTCAACCATTTCATTTCTTTTTTATAAAGTATGAATTAACTTTTTAGAATATATCAATTCCAATATCTAATTGAATAAATCTTCAATAGACAATGTGTCATAATGGTTCATCAATAAATTCTTTGGAATCATTTTTTGTATCGACTGACGTTTTGAACAGAAGGATCATGGTGTCTACTGTAGTACTGTGTCTTGGTCCAAAACCGATTCTTATAATAATGTTTTTTTTTTTTTTTTTTTT
>NC_025688.1:3656933-3700252 GCF_000633955.1 Camelina sativa | reverse complement strand
TTTGGTAAAAGATTCTTATAATAATGTTCTCGAGATATTTCGACCAAATCCTAAGCTGTGATTCCGAGGATGATCTGTTTATATGTGGTTAATATTGGTCAGTAATAGCATTAACGTAATAGGATACTTATATAAAACTTGTGGTTGAAAATAGAAGCAGTTTATAAACAAAGACTACTATAACCCATTTGTAAAGTAGGTCAAAAGTTACTAGAAAAATATACAGAAAAACAAAAGATCGATATCTTATTATCTATCGGTTAGTGACTTAGTGCTAGTGCTCAAGTTTTTACATAGTAGTAATGCGCCAGGTGAAATTCAAGAAAACATGCTTGGTGGGTTTGTCACATTCGTAGTGATGCTTTAAATAGATACAAAAGATTTTAAGAAAGAAAAGTTCATAAAAGCTATAAGAAAAAACAACCTAATGATTAAGTATTTGATTAAATTTGTTAAAAGAAGAAGAAGAAGAAGAACAAGGGCCACCAATTTTTTAGCAATCTTTTGTTTTCTTTCTTGTTTCAAATGATGCCCAATGCAAGTGTTATTATTATGCGGCGAACAGAAACTATCAGAAATTGTTAGTAGAGGCCGTCGTCATCATTAATTTACATTATATAACACTATTTTATCTATCTTTTTATATAACATGATCAGTTACAACTCAACTCATACACCACACCTACTAATCAAATTTGTTAAAAAAAAAAACATGATGGTAATTGGTAATACTAGTGCAAAGTGCAAATATACGACCGCTATTTTTTTCCTTTCATTATTCTTCTCTTTGTGCCTAGAAAGCTCTTACGTGTTCGAATTACTAATGTCAGAACATATTATATACTTCACATTATTTTATGAGAGTTTAGACGAGTTAAAACAGACTTTCTAAGTACGTAATATTAACATAGATTATGATTTGGTTATTACAGATAGAACGGTAAGGCAAAACCAATTACAGTAATAGAAACCAAAAAGTCACATAACGACATAAATCTAAAAAAAACGAAATTGCAGATTGGATCAGTAAAAATCCGGACTCTGCAGAAATTGTATCGAACATAAAATCCGGTTATGCATATATACCCTAACTTAATTTAAAAATAAAATAAACATATAATTTAGGGTATTTTATAAAAATAAATATTTTTTACACTAAATCTACGTTAAATTTTGTGTTCGAGCAAGAACTATATATAATTTGAGACGTTTAGTATTACTTATACGTTTGTGATCGTATGATTATCTATATATAAGAGAACATGAATATGCTCAAGAACTAAGTTAGATTATTTAACTTCAATACATATATATTATGTTTATAATATTAAATATCGACGTTACCAAATATTTAATTTATTCGAGAAATTAACAACCAAAACCCAAACTCAAAATCTCTGCCCTTCAGATGAGACATACTAGTTATCTTCAAACGCTCTTTGAAAACTGTTGTCGTTGTTCTTGTTAGATTTCAGTTCACAAACAAGCTTTCGAAGATCAGAAGCTTCTTCTTTGAGTTTGGAGTTCTCCTTCAATACACTATCTTGAGTCTCCGACACGCGGTTCAGCTTATCGATAAGACAGTTGTTCTCGTTGCGAAGCCTAATCACCTGAGACCAGAGTTCGTCAAGATGTCTCTGTTTCCTCATCCTCGACCTCCTTGCGGATTCTCTGTTTGAAAGCATCCTTCTCTGTTTCCTCTCGTCGAGTATTATGATGCTTTGGTGATGATCTTCGTCGGAAGCTGAGTTGTTGCTTATCATGAGTTCTTGACTGTTGGATGATGAGGAATAGTTGTTGTTGTTGATGATCAAATCGTTTAAGTAGTTTAAGGATGAGGTTGGAGATGAAGGCATGTTTATTACGTTGTATTCCGGCGATAGATATTGGAAATATCCGGTGACTTCGGCCGGAATCATTGTTTTTGTTTGGATTGATATGAGTACGTAAGAGTTTGTAAAATTTGATATTTTGTGTGAAGAATTGGGAAGAATTAGTTTGAAGTAAGAGGAGGAAGTAGGAGAAGGGTTTTATAATGTATGAGAGAGTTAAGTGAATCATGTAGAATAGGGTCCCATGGATTATAAGATGTTTATTTAGAGCATATTATAAGAAGACAAAAAAAAAACAAACAAAAAAAAACTATATAATTCGTAATTTATAGTGGTGGAAGTCGAAGAGTAAAAGGATCATAATCAGAGATCATTTGAATTTAATCGGCGTATATGACGTATTTAATTTAATTCTATATTTTGGGCAAATATATTTAGCTATTGTTAAAATCCATTTGTTTCTTTTTTTTTGTTATAAGGACAAATAAATAGAGATACTTTAGTCATAGCAAAAACTAAAATTGTTAGGTTGATATAGACTCATACTAGTAACCATTAGAAAAACAAAAAGAAAATGAACAAAAAGAACAATGCAGAATAGAATAAACAGTTTTTGAGGAATGAAAGGAAAATCTGCAGAGAAAGAACAAAATAGTAAATGGTAACTAAACAATAAAAATGTTTTTAAAAATATTAAATATTAAATAAATAAATTTCAATGTTATTATTAATTTTATTTTAATGTATATATAATGAATTTTACATTTGATTTCAAAATAATTTTTTTAAATTAAATTTAAGATATGTCATATTAAATATTAATAATTAATTTTACCTACATTTAAATTTTAAAAGTAACTTAAAATATTTTTAGTTTTTATTTACAATATAAATATGAGTCCATAAATTTATTTTACTATTCATACAGTTTTCAAATAGAGCCTTAAAATTAGCTTAACATGAAATTCATATCAGAAATATTTTTTTCTGTCAATACATTGTGAAATATAAAAATTCTTTTATTACGAAATTAAATATTGTTAGTAAAAACTTTTTTTATTTATTTTAAAATAAAAAATGAAATTTTATATTTGTTTTTTTTGTTCCATTTGTTCCTCATCAATTTTGGAGAGTAACATTTTTGTTCTATTGTTCCTTATTTTTTTAAGAATGTAGAAGAATATAGAGAAAAAAAGATTACTTTCAAATGGTAAAAAAATTGTGGAATAAAAAGGAATGTAATATTCCTCCTTATTCTTTTCCTAAATACTGGTCACCAATTGGAACCTAATTTGTTTATTTGAAGTGGGAGCGAAACTGCAAGAAGCTTTTTACAAATTTGTCTTCTTTCTATTTAAATCCAATAATGAGAGGTTTATTTTTGTAACCTAAATTTATATACGTGAAACCTTTTTAACAATTAATGTGCATCTATCTTACTCATGAACACTGAAGATAATACAGTGTTTGTAGAAAGAAAAACAGTTGTTTGGATTGCAACATCGATACGTTAAATTAACGTGTTTTTTCCTAACTTTTTGAAAAGTTTTTTTCTTTCTAATTGTATCATCAAATAACGACAGCAAAAACATTGTTTCTGTGTACAAAATTTCTCTATCAATAAAAATAGTAGTTCGATTTTGATATCATCGTATCATATAACTTACCCTAATTAGATGGTTATATCCATCATCGAAGACATTGCCTCTTTCTTGTGATAGCTAGTAATATAGTTAATGCACACGTATGACAGACTGAACAACTAGAATAATCACTAGAAGGTGATGATATGGATGACAAAAGAAAAAAAAAATTGTTGCCAGATTTCAAAATTGACCCTCGGATGAAGATAGTAAAACAAAAAAAGCGTTGGCTTTGGCTTTGGTCTATCGCAAGAATTTTCGAAAGATGTATCTGACCATCAATGACTGAATGACACTTAGATTCTTATCGAATCTGTTCTTTCTTTATTCACTTTCACATACGCACATTCATATATATATATATATATATATGTTTGATTATAAAAAAACACATACATTCATAAATATATAAACAAAGAATACGAATGTACTTTGTAACTTGGATTATAGTGGCTAATCTGATAACTAAGTCAATAAATTGTAACGAGTGGGTCCAAACATTTTCTAGTGATCCTTCGTGGCCAAAAATACACCAAATACCAATTCCATAACATGTTAAACAATTACATTTATTTTTTAACATTTTTTCTTTTTCTTGTTTCCTTACCGTTTTACTTTGCTTTCACTTTCTTCACTCTATTTCTTTCTGTATTTTTACACGAATAAAACCGGTCTTGACTAAAATTAGAGTATCAAATTTTGTTTTATTAGAGTTAGCTATCAGAGTTAAAAAAAAATTAAGATATACTATAATTCAAGATATATTGTCATTCCACTCCAGCAAAAAATTAGGCTCTAAAGTTCCATAGCTAATAAACTCTCTAACTTTCATCAAAATATACTTATCTAAAAATATTTGAAAGCTAATTTTTTAAGATATGATGGGGCAATGATACTTCAGCTGCTCTAAGATTGGCGCACTTGCATTGACTTTACAAGACTTCAATTAATTTAAAATTCTTCCCTAAGTGATTAGATTCCGGCCATTTTGAACTTTGGATGTGTTTCCCTTTTTTCTTTGTCGCACCAACAATTATATAGGATCATGACATATATTATATATATACTACAGACTATATAACTGGCTACACCTTAGAGATGTTAAAAAGAAAAAAGAAAAAAAAAATAGGCTACGCATTAGATAACGACAACAAGTTAGTTTCAAATTTATAAAAATTGACATCTCTCTTAGATTATATATACAAATACAAGTAACTATTTTTCATATATATATATATATATGAGAATATATTCTTCTAAAGTTTACCGATGAAACGAATCGATAAAAAGATTGTAACTTTTATGTGCCATAAAATCACATTAAGGAGTCGATGCGGAGCATGCTTCATTGGGTAATTCCTGTAGCAAGAAAATTCCAACTGCACTACAAATTAAAGTGTGAAGGTGCTTGGACCCACCTTCAATCCCATTGATACCGAGCAAGTGACCGAACCCGTTCAAATGGCCCCGACATATTATTACAGTGAAGGATGAACAAAACGAACTTTGGTTCAAAATCACTTCACCTATTTTAAGCTTCAACTATATGATCATTTTAAAGATCTTAAAAAAGAATTGTGTGAGGAACAATTTGATATTTTGATGTATGACCCAATTAATGTCTCCACTTTCACCACTTTATAACACTTCCACAAGGTTTATTTATTACTGTTCTTTCGTTATATCTACTAGTTGTTTTATATTTAAGGTTTGTAACCCTATTGTCTGTTAGTTTTTATAAAAACATTATTGTATGCTATTGGTTTCTAAATTCAAAATTATTTTTCACACAAAAAAAGAAAAGAATGTTTGGCACTATATATAGTATAAGCAATCAAATTAAGGTAGTGATCCACTCACGCTTTACCTTCCGACATTAATTAATTAATCACTTGTTAAACATATCTTATTAGATTACGTAAGCCATTTTCTAATCTCTACTGTATTCATTGTGTACACGTATCGATATCGACCCGACCAAATAAATATAGGAATTCTTTTTTTTCTTCATAACTTTGGATAGCTGACACACTGATTAGATCATATAATTACAGGATTTAATTATAGTTAACGATTAAAGGTTCGGATAAGACGAATGTTTTATGTTTTATAATCCTAGTATCTCGAGTTGCTTTCTCCTATTTTGTAACCATAAGAGTGGCAGTAATACACGATACGTCTCTATCCGTCCGTATCTATATATAAAATAAAACTAAAGGCCTCGTACTTCTGCTTTTCATATAGATAATTTATAATTAACCATTATAAACCAACATATTTAATCTTATCATCAATTTTGAAGTTAGCTTGTCGTTTGTGTTTGTGGATAGGAGACTGTGGGTTAGAGAAAAAGTAAAGAGCATGATTGGTAATTGTTAACAATAATTTAAAGAGCTAGAATTCATGGTAGCAACAAAAATTATGGACTCCAATACTAAATAGTGGCTACCATAAGCTAACTCCAGTACTTATTTAACTAAATTATGGACTTAATAAGTATTAAAGTTAGCTTGTGGTTTGTGTTTGTGGATAGGAGTACTCATCTAAATAACTGGATTTTTTTTTCTTTGGTAGTTATTCTACAACAAAAATATGTACACCACTATGAAATCTACAATGTAAGAATGTATACATTTCATAATAAATAAACTAAATTTAAACCTAAAAAAAAAAAAAATAGGCATAAACACCATTCTTCTTCTATATACGTCAAGATGCAGATTATTTCGAACCACATTATATTAAACCACAAATTACAATATTAAAAATTATCATTAACGATTAATTTAAGAAAACATGAAAGGATTAGCATATTATCTATACGATCAAGGAGAGCCACAAGAAGCCATAACAAAATAGAAAAAAATAAGGGTACATGTTATATTAATCAAAGAAATATATCATTGGCACTTTTGAAACCTAACTGGCTGCTGCGAAATGACGTCAGCAAATGTCAACTTCAAAATGTAGGATCCTCCATCTTTTGTTCGGATTTGAGGCTCATTGATGCCAATCCATTTTATTATAAAACATTGCTTTAAATTTATATACACATGAAAAACAACATTATATATTACATTTACTCTATTTCATATAAAAATCAAGCATACGCTTATGAAGTGGAGAAGTGCATAGTACAATTTTTGTAAGAATTATTTATTTATTCTCTAATGCTAACGAGTATACTAAACCATAATTATCAAATGTTGATGCAATTTTTGAATCTTATAATAAGCTTTTGGTTAAAAAAATTTACTTTTACAGAGTTGTCAGATTTTTTAACTCATCTATTCGAAAACATTTTTTTCTTTGTCAAAGGGTTAATTCATTTGTTCCATATGCAACATTATTTTCAAAATTCATCACCATAAACATCAGTTGAGCTTTTTTTTTGTTTTGTTGTTTTTTTTCTTTTTCTTTTTCTCTATTTTTAGAATATCATCCTTTCGTATTCTTTTTTTTTTTTTTTTCACTATGCAAATCAATTTCCACTTGGTAGATCGGAAAAGAAACCATATCTAGAAAATATTATGCCTTAGGGGTCAGTCATGCTTCCCCATTCTTAGATGAGCACAGACATATTTAGTCATATTATTATGTGTGCACATATCTTGATATATAAAAAGAATATCGAATCCATCTATATAAAGAAATAACTTTATAGTGTTCATTCAAGCAAAAGGAAAGCACTTTATAATGTTCTTCAACATGTGATTTAATTCTAGACAAATCTATTGTTTAATCAATTAAACTAAGACGTACGTGGCTGATCCTTTCTAATTATGTGGTTATAAAATTCCTTAGGCTGGTGAGAATCCATCTTCGCCACAGAATAAATAAATTAGATATATATGCCTAGTTTTAACGTATATAGAATTATGCCTAGTTCTAACGCTGGAGACGTGAAGTAAATCCGATTCGCATTATCCAGCGTCACGTCTACCTATCGTAGTGTAACACCCACAAACCAAAACTGAGTGTTTTGGAAGGGTGTCGATCGACATCAATGATTTCTGGTTCGACCAGATTAATTTATTGATCGATTTGGTTCGATTTGGTTTTGGGAAACCATTGAACCGGGTTACTTAAGCGGGTTTCGAAAAAGAAGGGTTTTGGTGAATTGTCTTTGTCGCCGCTTTGTTGTTTTTGAGAGAAAAGGGAGAAAAAATTGTTCTTGAGCTTTGGAGAGAGATTGGTGAGATTCCTTGCTGTTTCTTAAGAGATCCAAGGCTAGGAAGGAGTTAGAAGCTTGCTAGGAGGGTTGGATTCGTTGCTGTTGGTCAGAATCTTCCTGCAAAGAGGCGAGAGCATGACCATGGCTAATCTAAGCTTTTGATTCCTTGTTCTTGCTTGTTTGTTGTTGTTTTGTGTGTTTTCCTTGCTGGGATTGGTTGCTACAGGTTTCTATGGACGTATATGGCTTGGGTTTTGAGTATTGGGTGATTTGGAGAATGTTGGGAGCGAGATTCGACTCTCGGCTTTGAGCGGATCGCGGTTGCAGAGGGAGTGTCGATCGACACCAGCAAATCAGGCATCGATCGACATTGTGGGGTAGTGCCGGTCGACACCAAGGCCAGTGTCGGTCGGCACTTGGCTGGTGTCGGTCGACACCTCCCTTCCAGCGAGATGATGTTTGTTTTCCTGATTTGTATGTCTTGTTTGTTGATTGTTTGGAACATTGGTATCACTGTTACTTGTGTGTATAGTCCAGTAGATGGGAGGATTGCCTCACTGAGTGTTTATCAAATATTCATGCATCTCAATATGTGTTTGTGGTGCAGGTAGAGGCAAAGTGTGATCGTGGAATCAAGGCGATGAAGAGGAGGATGTTCTAGGGACTCGATTGGATGTTGTCTAGCGTTGCTACGTTGCTAGAGTTGGGTCATTAGAGACATTGCTAGGTTGCTGGTTTCATGTTTCTTGATGATTGGTTATTTGATTGTCGCTATATTTGATTATTGGTTATTCTGTTATTGGATGTTTATTGGTATTATTATTTCCACTGTTGGTTGTAGTTGAGGATAGGTTGCTAGTGGGTATGAGACCACTAGTTGTAGTTATTTATTATTATTATTTATTATTTATTATTAAAAAAAACGGGTCGGATCGTTTCAGTTTAGTATTAGAGCCCTTACGGTTCTAGGTTTGGGTTCACTAGGCTTTGTGCTGTAGATGTTTGGGATTGCATGTCTTGATTGATTATGTGAGTTAGTCAATTGTGTGTGGCATGGAGTCCTAGAACATCCTCTTCGAGCCTACAGTGTGATTACACAGTGAGTTTATGTATCTGTGTTATGTTAATTGTGTGCTTAGCCTTCTGTTCATGGTAGTGTAGATAAATAGAGAGGGTGCTGTTGCTGGTCGTAGTCGTGGTAGTGGACGCGGACGTGGTCGTGGACGCGGACGTGGTCGTGGTAGGGGCAGGGTCCCAGAGGTTAGTGAGACTGCGGACCAGAGTGTGACAGCTGATGGTGTTGGTGAGTCGCAGAGTGGTAGGGGCGGTGTTGATGCTCCTGTGGTCGGTGATGCTAGGGCTCCAAATGTGGAAATCCCAGCGGGTGGAGTTCCTGGTGTTGATCTTGCGGGCTTGTTAGCACATGTGTTGGAGCGGTTACCAGCAGTGGTACCGGCTCAGGCTCAGGTAGTGCCACCAGTGGTGGCGGAGGAGCGGCAGCCAGTAGCTGCGGATGTGGGAGAGCATAGTCGTTATTTGTATATGCTCAGGGAGATGCATGGCATCAGTACTGCACGGTTTTCGGGTGGTACAGACCCTACTGCTGCAGATGCGTGGAGGACGAGTGTGGAACGTAACTTCCGCACTCTGAGATGTGCTGAGGATTTTTGGGTGGACATAGGGGTCTACCACTTGATTGGTGATCCTGAGGTGTGGTGGAGATCAGTGGCTGCTAGGAGAATGCAGAGGGAGATGACTTGGGCTGACTTCGTGGGGGACTTCAACAGCAAGTATTTTCCGAGAGAGGCATTGGACCGGTTGGAGGTGCAGTTCCTTCAGTTTTCTCAGGGGAAGCGGTCAGTGTGGGAGCTGGATTTGGAGTTTAGTCGGCTTCTATGTTATTGGGGTCGGGCTATGGAGTCTGAGGAGGCCCAGATCAGGAGGTTTATGAGGGCTCTTCGTGATGACTTGAGGCTCCATTATAGAGGATGGAGTTACGCTACGCGTGCAGAGCTGGTTGAGACTGCGGCTGAGATCGAGGAGGACATCCGGGCACAGTCAGTGGCGATTTGTCCAGCAGTTCAGCCTAGTAAAACTCAGCATTATGGAGGTTCTAGCAATTGCGGCAAGCTTGCGCAGGGAACCAAGAGGAGGTGGGAGGCTACACAGAGGCCGAGTGGTGCAAGTTGCTTTGGTTGTGGGAGCAAAGATCACATGATTGCTAGTTGTCCCAAGAGGATTGCTCCAACGGCAGCGGTTCGTGTATGCTATAATTCCAGGTAGCCAGGGCACATCAGGCCCTTGTGTCCCTAGTTACAACCGGTGGAAGTGGTAGCGTTGCAGCAGGTTCAGCCGGGAGGGCAGCAGGTTGCACGGATTGAGCAGGCGCCACGGGTTTACACAACTGCAGAGATGGGTGGAACCAGTGCTGGGGCGATTACAAATATAATTTCTGGTACTTAAACTTTGTGAATTTCAGTAGGTTAAGAATTTATGTTTTTTCTGTGATAAAGTGTTAGGTTCTCAACACATGAGGTTTGTGTAGGGACCTTGTTGGTGGGCGGATTTAAGTCCCATGTTATGTTTGATTCTGGAGCTTCTCATAGCTTCATTACTCTGGAGTGTGCAGAGAGCGCGGGAATCAAAGGGGATCTCGAGGAGCATACAAGAGTTGTCAGAGTTGCGGGAGGCAAGTTCCTGAGGGTTATTGGACGAGCCAGAGGATCGATGAGTTGTTGGATCAGTTGAGGGGTGCTACTTGGTTCTCCAAGGTAGATCTGGCGTCGGGTTATCATCAGATACCGATAGATGAGGCCGATGTGAGGAAGACTGCATTCAACACTAGGTATGGGCATTATGAGTTTGTGGTGATGCCTTTCGGGTTGACTAACGCACCAGCAGTGTTTATGAGATTGATGAACAATGTGTTTCAGGAGTTTCTGGATGTATTTGTCATCATTTTCATCGACGATATCCTGGTTTATTCTAAGAGTCCTGAGGAGCATGCAGTGCATTTGAGGGCAGTTCTGGAGAAGCTGCGGGAGCAGAAGTTGTTTGCTAAGTTGAGAAAGTGCAGTTTTTGGCAGCGTGAGATGGGTTTTCTTGGTCATATTGTGTCTGCAGATGGGGTTTCTGTAGATCCGGGGAAGATACAGTCTATCAGGGATTGGCCTAGACTGCAGAATGTCACAGAGATCAGGAGTTTTCTTGGATTGGCAGGTTACTACAGGAGATTTATGTAGGGATTTCCGAGCAGAGCACGTCCTATGACTAAGTTGACAGGGAAGGATGTTCCGTTTGTTTGGTCACAGGAGTGTGAGGAGGGTTTGCAAGCCTGAAGGATATGTTGACTACTGCGCCAGTGTTGGCTTTGCCTGAGCAGGGAGAACCCTATGTGGTCTATACAGATGCATCTAGAGTTGGTTTGGGATGTGTGTTGATGCAGCATGGGAAGGTGATTGCCTACGCTTCGCGACAGTTGCGGAAGCATGAAGGCAATTATCCTACTCATAATTTGGAGATGGGTGCTGTAGTTTTTGCCCTGAAGATTTGGAGATCTTATCTTTATGGTGCAAAGGTGCGTGTGTTTACAGATCATAAGAGCATGAAGTATATATTCACTCAGCTAGAGCTGAACTTGAGGCAGAGGTGGTGGATGGAGCTGGTGGCGGATTATGATTTGGAGATAGCTTACCACTCTGGTAAGGCTAACTCGGTTGCAGATGCTCTGAGCCGGAAGAGGGTAGCTTCGGCTCAGGAGCAGGAGATGGAGTCTCTGGTTGGAGAGATCGGTGCTTTGAGTTTGTGTGCTGTTTCTCAGGAACCGTTGGGTATGGAGGCGGTTGATAGAGCAGATCTTTTGAGAAGAGTGCGGTTGGCTTAGGAGAAGGATTTGGGGCTGGTGAATGCCTCAGGTCTCAGGTAATGGTACTATCTTGGTGCACGGACGGATTTGTGTGCCCAAGGATGAGGATTTTAGTCAGGAGATCCTGAGAGAGGCTCATGGGAGCAACTTTTCTATTCATCCAGGAGCGACTAAGATGTGCCGTGATCTCAAGAGGTACTATTATTGGGTCGGGATGAAGAAGGATGTAGCTAGTTGGGTCGCGAGGTGCGATGTGTGCCAGCTAGTGAAGGCTGAGCATCAGGTTCCAGGAGGGTTACTGAAGAGTCTTCCCATTCTGGAGTGGAAGTGGGATATGATTACTATGGACTTCGTGGTAGGTTTGCCAGTGTCCATGACGTTTGATGCTATTTGGGTCATTGTGGACCGGTTGACTAAGTTGGCATATTTTCTGGCCATTAAGAAGACTGATGGAGCAGCGGTCTTGGCTTAGAAGTATGTGAAGGAGATAGTCAGGTTACATGGGGTGCCAGCGAGCATTGTGTCTGATAGGGATTCTAAGTTCACTTCGGTGTTCTGGAGAGCGTTTCTGGCAGAGATGGGCACTAAGGTGCATATAAGTACAACTTATCATCCCCAGACAGATGGACAATCAGAGAGGACGATCCAGACGCTGGAGGATTTGCTGAGGATGTGTGTGTTGGATTGGGGAGGCCATTGGACAGACGCTGATTCCATCTCTAATCCGTGGCTGGAGCAGGAATGGAGTATTCCAACCCATCTCTCTTGTTTACTTGGTCGCTTGGGGTGGTTGGTTGTGCGACTAAGTAACAAGATGAGGTGGTGCTCGGGGTACAAAGTTTCCATGAGGTGGGGTTTTTGGAGAAAAATTTCCTGAAATAGAAGTTTCCAAAAGTGAAAAATTTCCAAAAGTGGAAACTGGTAAAAGTGGAAAGTTTTATGTGAGTTAAAATTTGTCCATTTTAGTANGGTTCTCCTAGTACTGCCATATTCTGGGAATTTGTAGCTTGGGAGTATGGTTCGTATATCAACTTCGGATGATGATCCGTGGGCACGTTGTAGGGTGGGAACCCGAGAGACGAGTATTGGATTTTTCCTTATATATTATGGCATGCGGNAGAGAGAGCCTGGGAGGAATTTGTGTGGCCTTAGTGGCAGACGTTTTAGTCATTGTGTGGCCTTAGTGGCGGTCTTTTGAGAGATTGTGTGGCCTTTGTGGCGGGCTTTTTAGCCAGATGTGTGACCTTTGTGGCGGGCTGTTTAGCCAGATGTGTGGCCTTTGTGGCGGGCTGTTTAGCCAAAGTGCCTGTTTAGGCGGTCCTTCGGGACATATGGTCTTTGTGACGGTCCTTCGGGACAGATGGTCTTTGTGACGGTCCTTCGGGACAGATGATCTTTGTGACGGTCCTGTTTAGGACATTTGTTTGGTCTTTGTGACGGTCCTGTTTAGGACATTTGTTTGGCCTTGGTGGCGGTCCTGTTTAGGATATTTGTTTGGCCTTTGTGGCGGCCCTTGTGGTAGTGAGATGATCCATGTGTGGTCATGAGGTATCCCAGTGAGGGGATATGTGGTTGGTAGGACATTGAGATGTCTTACGCGAGCCACGGGAAGGAAACCGGGATAGGGATATGACTCAGACGTGTTCAGAATTGTTTGCTCGCGATTCTTGGGGGACTTAGGTTCTCCTAGTACTGCCATATTCTGGGAATTTGTAGCTTGGGAGTATGGTTCGTATATCAACTTCGGATGATGATCCGTGGGCACGTTGTAGGGTGGGAACCCGAGAGACGAGTATTGGATTTTTCCTTATATATTATGGCATGCGGGCTTAGGCCCGATGAGGAGCCAACATTATGGCATGCAGACTTAGGTCTGATGAGGAGCCAATAAAAACTCAAGGTTTAGGCCTCTGAGTAAAGGAAAGTCCAAAAGTCGAGAGCAAATAATGCCTGGAGCGTGAGTCTATCGCCTAGAGGTGACATTTCGTAGATCGGTTGGAGGAGTGCGGGCCGTGGAGATGGTGGCACGGGATTCCTTGAATGATGGTTGGTTGAGATTCGAGGACGAATCTATGTTGGTGGGAGAAAATTGTAACACCCGCAAACCAAAACTGTGCGTTTTGGGGGAGGGTGTCGGTTGACACCAATGTTTTCTGCTTTGACCAGATTGATTTATTGATCGATTTGGTTCTGGGAAACCATTAAACCGAGTTACTTAAGGGGGTTTCGACGAAAAGAAGGGTTTTGGTGAATTGTCTTTGTCGCCGCTTTGTTGTTTTTGAGAGAAAAGGGAGAAAACATTGTTCTTGAGCTTTGGAGAGAGATTGGTGAGATTCCTTGCTGTTTCTTGAGAGATCCAAGGCTAGGAAGGAGTTAGAAGCTTGCTAGGAGGGTTGGATTCGTTGCTGTTGGTCAGAATCTTCCTGCAAAGAGTTGAGAGCATGACCATGGCTAATCTAAGCCTTTGATTCCTTGTTCTTGCTTGTTTNGGGATAGGGATATGACTCAGACGTGTTCAGAATTGTTTGCTCGCGATTCTTGGGGGACTTNGTTGCTACAGGTTCTTGTGGACGTATATGGCTTGGGTTTTGAGTATTGGGCGATTTGGAGGAGGTTGGGAGCGAGATTCGACTCTCGGCTTCGAGCGGATCGCCGTTGCAGAGGGAGTGTCGATCGACACCAAGTGGTGTCGGTCGACACCAACAAATCAGGCATCGATCGACACTGTGGGGTAGTGTCGGTCGACACCAAGGCCAGTGTCGGTCGACACCTCCCTTCCAACGAGATGATGTTTGTTTTCCTGATTTGTACGTCTTGTTTGTTGATTGTTTGGAACATTGGTATCATTGTTGCTTGTGTGTATAGCCCAGTAGATGGGAGGATTGCCTCACTGAGTGTTTATCAAATACTCATGCATCTCAATATGTGTTTGTGGTGCAGGTAAAGGCAAAGTGTGATCGTGGAATCAAGGCGATGAAGAGGAGGATGTTCTAAAGGCTCAATTGTTTGTTCTATGCTGATGTTAGGTTGCTAGAATGGAAAAATGTGGTCTAGAACGGTTGTTAAGTTGCTAGTTCATTGTTCTATGACTTGTTATGTTATCGACGTTGTTGGATAGATGTTTTTGGTTTAGTTTCTTAGTTATTGGATTATTAGAATTGATTTATTTTATCCGATGTTGTTTGATTAGAGCTAGATTGCTAATGAATACAGTATCACTAGATATTATGATAAAAAAATATACGGGTCGGGTTGTTTCATCTTTAGTTTAAACATAAAACTCGATTACATTTTTTTGAGCTTATTTGTTTCAGTAATTTGTATGTTCATTACGTATCCGGAAGTTGAAGCAAAAAATCGCAAGAAGAAGATAGCGAAAATTGTTAAGATCTCGTACAATGGAAAATTAAAAATGACCTAATAACGATTCCATTTTTCTAATTTTAGATTTTTTCTAACGATTTCTTTTACGTTGTGAAATGTCTAAAAAACAATAATTATCCTTGTAAATTTGTAATCATAACAAAACCACAATTATAACTCTTTTTTGCAAATATTATTATTATCATTAATTGAGAAAATCATTCGACGATAGTAAAAGGAAGTACATGTATCTGTCAACTTGCACGTCGTCTTAGCATATTTTATTGTCTATAAGTTGTCAACCTTCGCTTGATGAGCCGATGCAATGGTACATGTGCATTGCCCCCTTACACATAGAGGTGTCCCGCTCGAGCAATGAAGGTATTCACAATCTTTTTTTGTTTTGCAAGGAAGATTAATCTGAGCTTCCGCTGTCGGAATACTCACCATTACTGCACCTAATATGACGCACATATATAGATAAAAAGACCATATATGTTATATTCAAATTTCAAATCCAATATGTATGGCTAAGTAAAAGTCTTCTTAGACAGATTTTAAAGGACTTACATGCGATGACGAGGGCAGTAAGGAGCAAGAATGTGATTCTTGATGCCATTTTTCAATTATCTTTGAAATGTATATCAAAGAGACAAAGACACCCGTTTAGCTATTTATTTATAGTCTCTTAGAAATTTGGGAATTTAATTTGAAAATCTTTTGGTCAATGATTTTCAATACTATTTAATAATTTTTTTTTGGCATTGAATCTACTTTTAGTCAAAATGTGGATGATTCTTTACTTGGTTACTTTTTAATACCATATTTATGGTTTTTGTTTATTTGAATGTTAACTTTGTTCATCAATAAAAATATATTTTTACAAAAAAATTGCCTATGTTTTCAATTACGATGCCATATAAATTTATCAAATAGTTAGTGATAATTGGGGAATAATTTTATTAATTACAAATGACAGTCCAATTTGGTTATCTAACATTTTTTATTGTAAATATGTCATAACTTACTAAGATAAATCACAATATCTTATTATATAAAGGTTGGTTCTCAAAATGTCAGTTTTCACGATTAAGTATCAAAGTTAGTAACTCATCAAATCATGACACGTGTCAATTTTAACGATCATAAATCACATATCAAAGTTAGTAAGTTAGTAACTCATTGTGTCAATTTTAACAATCAAAAATCACAATTTTCAAGCTTGGTAAAACGATGCATAAGATAATTGTAATCTTATTATAGTAAAAAAAAACTTTGTTAATCCTAAAAGGAAAAAGATTGTTAATACATCCCTCTATATAAGCAAATATATGATAACATATTTTTCACCAAACAAAATAATTTCTACTACCTTTATTTTTCCTAGTAATTTTTTTTTTTGTATTTTTTGTTTGACACATCATTGTTCTTGAACAAGTCTCTAAGGCAATTTGTTTGTTGACCAATCAAAACAACTATATAAAAAGTTCATAGATATTACCACATGTTTTTGTCGTCGTTTCTTTGAATTTTGTTTCATTTCTCAATTTCATAATGCATACTAGGCAATCTTTGACTTCAAAATATTAACAAAGTTTATTATGCATAACAACTAAGGTTTTTGGGATTAACAAATTCTCACGGTGTTATTATTATTTATATTAATTTGCATGACAGGTATCATAAAAAAAGATGAATACACAAATGTAAGATAACAACATAGATTATATAACACTAAATCAACTAAACAGAAAACGTTCTTATCATCGAACGATAGTACGTCTTACAAGAAAGTGGGAAGCAAGAAATTTAAAAAAATATAATGAGCTTATTGGAAGTTAAATTTTTACTATTCAACCAAAATAATGATGTGTCAAACAAAAGAGAAAAATACTATTCAAGGCTCTGTACATCATTCTCTTATTGAAAAGTTTGGAGATCGATTATGTGAAGGAAGTCTTATTGAAATTTGCAACTTTAATGTTCAAGTTTGCAATAAGAACTACAAAGTCTATGATCACAAATTTCATATGATATTAACAGAGAGAACTACAATTGCAGACGTGGATCAACAATTTTGTAAAATACATCATGAAAGTTTTCGATTTAAAAATCATGAGGATTTAGCTAAACTGAAAGATATGACACAACATCTATACGGTAAATGATCTTTGTTTTACATATTCGACTTACATATATATATATATATATATATATATATATTTAATTAATGTGTTTTTTCCCATACAGATATAATTGGCTATATTAAAAATATTTAAAAAACGGATGTTCGTACTCCTACTACATCCATTCTAAGAAGGGTTACTCTAACTATATTGTTATTTTTGACATATGTTAAGGTATCAATCTTAAATAAATCCCTCATACTTTTACTCGTACTTTTCTCTTACTCATACTTTTTTCTTACTCATTCTAAGAAGGGTTACTCTAACTATATTACTCATACTTTTTTCTTTGATAAATCCCTCTACTTACTTTAGTAACGGGAATTGCTATTTTTGACTTGTGTCAAGGTATCAATCTTAGATTTCGACATGTGTAAAAGTTAATATTTAATAGCAGGAATTTGATTACTATAAAAATAAAATATTTTATTTTAAAAAATATTAATAATGTAAAAAGATAATAATCAAAAATTACAGATTTTTTTTTTAAAATACAAAGTTTTTTAAAGAATTACAAGGAGATTATATATATATACTTCATAAAATTTGAGATTATAATATTATTTACTTATTTTTCATTTTAAGTTATTAATGTAAATAATCACTTCTATATAAACATAGATAGATCATCTCATATTTAAATAATTTATTCAAAAATACTGCTTTCAACTTTGTTTAATTGAGAAACTTTTTAATGGTAAGGTAAATTTTTCTTATTTTTCAGTTGAGAATAGGTATGATTAATATGTTGATCCAAAAAAAAGATTAATATATGCGTCTTCTTTTCCTAATACTGTATTTGAAAATTTATTGTAGTATTTTTAGATTCTTTTATTTAATTTATATTTTCATCTTTGAATTATTTGGGATTCATATATTACCATGCTTATAATTTTTCTATTGTTTTTTTAGTTATGTCAAATTAATTTTCTTCTAATTTTTCAACCTTTATTGGTGGGTCATATTCTTCTTTGCAAAAATAATTGTTACCATTATTCATTCAATCCTAAAGGAAGATGACGAGTATAAGCTCACCAACTTAATGGATAAATAAAATAGGCTAATCAAACACAAGTTATACAACAAACATAGATAGATATATTAGAAAACATAAATCGTTGTTGATAGATCTATAGGAGCTCAAAGACTGTGACACCCTGATTTGCGGAAAGCCTCTCATACGTAACAAACCGGCCAACGAATATGGGTGGGTCAATGGGCTGGGAATAAATGTAGAGCTCACTTAGGAAGGTAGGGCCATGGACTGAAAGTAGACATGGACTCACAAAGAAAGGTGGCGGTTGAGGCGTTACAGAGACAAAGACTAAATCATGGTGTGTCAAAGACACTTCCACGAATACATTGGAAAATTTAACATTAGTTACTATCAAAAAATTTTGTGACGTTAGAAGAAAGTTTTTACTTTAATTGGTTGTTGGAGCAAGCCATTTTGAGATAGCAAAAAGACGTGAACATGTTCTCTCCACACATGAGGAGGGCAGAGCCGAGGTTCTCTCTGTGGTGGAGTATAACACCCGCGAACCAAAATTCTGGTTTAGGGATTGCATCGTTCGATGCAGTAGGTGCATCGGTCGATGCAGGTTCAGTTTTCTATGGTTTGACTTAAGTTAAACGCTGCGTTTTGGGTTAAGAAAACCCTTAACACGAGTTTTGTCTCATTTGTCATGGCTTAGCCGTTTTTGGAGAGATAAAAAGGAGACAAAAATTTTCCTAAGCGTTCTTGAGTGTTCTTGAGGATTTTGGGAGATTGGAAGCTGTTCCTGTAGAGATCTGTAGCTGGGATCGTTGTAGGAGCTTCCTGGAAGTGCTTTCTTGTTTGTTAAAGGTTCATAATCGTTTTGGCAAAGGTAAGTGCAGGACCATGGCTTATGTAAGCTAGAGATTTCTCTGATCTGCTTGTTTATGTGTTGTTAGGCTTGTTAGATTGTTATTTGGGACGTTAGGAAGCTTTCCTGTGGCTTGGGATCGATTTTTGTGGTTGCAGGAACAAAGATCCGGCGAGAAGCTTCGGGAAAACACGATGCTCGGCATGTTGCATCGGTCGATGCACTTTGTGTGTCGGTCGATGCAAGTGCGAGGATGGCGCGTAAAACCTAGGCTTTTCGTGTTATGTCGAGCATGCGTCGGTCGATGCAGTGCGAGTGTCGGTCGATGCATGTGTAACTTGCATCGGTCGATGCATCCCTTGTGTCGGTCGATGCATCCCCATGTGGTGTCGGTCGATGCATGTTGGTGTCGGTCGATGCGGAGTCCTGGTTTGTTATTTGTTGTTTGTTTATTGTTGGTTGATGGTTAGAGATGTCTCTATTGCTTGTGTGTATAGCCCAGTAGATGGGAGGATTGTCTTACTGAGTGTTTATTAAATACTCATGCATTGCAATATGTGTTTGTGGTGCAGGTAAAGGCAAAGTGTGATCGTGGAATCAAGGCAATGAAGAGGAGGATGTTCTAGGGACTCGATTGGATGTTGTCTAGCATTGCTAGGTTGCTAGAGTTGGGTCATTAGAAACATTTCTAGGTTGTTGGTTTCATGTTTTCTGATGATTGGTTATTGGATATGAATTATGTTATAATATTGGTTATTATTGGATATTTATTGGTATTGTTTATTTCCGCTGTTGGTTGTGATTGTGGTTAGGTGACTAGTGGGTATATGACCACTAGTTGTAGTATTTATTATTATTATTATTATTTTTAAACGGGTCGGATCGTTTCATGGAGAAGGTTGGACACAAGATTATCTCCCCAAGGGAGGAATGTGGAGGAGGTTGGACGCAAGGTTCTTTCCATAAGGGATGAGAGTAGAGACAAGGTTTTCTCTATGGTGATCATACATTATTGTAATGATATATCATTGATTAGTATATCATGTAATATATTTTTTATTCAAAATGTTTTTTGAACCAATAATTTTAGTAATTAAAAAACTATGGAGAAGTGAAAGTAAATAGTTGGCTTAATGTGTTCATATAGACATTTTCTAGGTGGTGTTAAAGAATTTATTTGTAATATAAAGTATATTTAGGTGTAAAAAATACACTTTTAATATTAACTTACATAAAAGATTTATAAATGGATATAAATCAATGTATTATAGCAAAAAAATAAATTATAAATAAAGTATAACAAATTTTAATATATTTTTGTTAAATTGAATTTAATTTATAAAACTTTAAATCCGTACATCGGGCGGGTCCTCATCTAGTTATTATATATTTTATTATATAAAGTTGGATCTTGAAAGTTAGACATTACCATGATTTTGACATGTGTCAAGTTACTAATCGGAGATCTTGACATGTGTAAAAGTTAATATTTAATAAGAGATTTAAGATTACGACAAAAACAATAAAAATTGTTTGAAGGGGAAATAAATTCAGTAAAGTTTTCTCTCTAAGAAATCGGATCTAAGCTAAGAACAAAGAGGAATTGAGATCTCTTGAGGAAGAAGTTAGGGTTTTTGTATTAATTGATGGATGCCTTACAAAGAGGAGAATCCCCGTTATTTATATGCTTTCCTAGATTACAAAATATGTCTACTTTCCTAATAGATCGAACTGCTAATAGGAAAGTTTCTTCTTTTCACTAGGTCGGCTATGAGGCGATCTGGGAAGTCAGCTTTATGTTCTTGGATTAGGCCTGTATGATCTTGTTGGACCCTAGTTTAAGGGTTGAATCCAACTCGACGTTGAACTCCCGGGTTTAGATAACCGGTTTGATTTATGGTTTAGACCGGTATGTCGAGGGTGCGAAATCCCGCACCAACAAAGAATTTTAAGTTCATGGAGCTAGTCCTTTGTGGTGACATTCAACTTCGTCTATTTGGACTTCCAAAACCACATATTGAAAGTTTAACTGTTTATTTTAATCTTGATTTTATCATTATAGTTAATTTAAAGAAAAAACTGCATTAATGACTGATCCCACCGTTATGAGAACTTTTACAAATAAGATTTTACCGTGCGCAATTCCTTCCTACTTTATTAGTTTTACTAATCACTACAGACACCTTTCTTCTTCATGTTCTTTTTCTTTTCTTCGTCTTCAATTGTATGTAGAATTTTAGTGATGGTATCTTCAATTGTATGTAGAATCCTAGCGAGCGACTATAATTATGCATCATTGGAGATCGCAATTAATCAACCCTTGATCAAATTTGGTTGTCCACCACTTCATTTTTTTTAGATCTCATTTTCTGAAAAGAGAAAATTTTTAAAACTCATTATAAAGAACTAGATAAAGACCCGTCCAATGTGCGGGTTTAAAGTTTTGTAAATAAAATTAAATTTCATAAAAATTTATTAAAATTTATTGAACATTATTTATAAATTTTCTTTTTACTATAATACACTGATTTATATCGATATACAAATCTTTTATGTATGTTACCATTAAAAGTATATTTTTTACACCTAGGTATATTGTATGTTACAAATATATTATTTACCACCACCTATAAAATGTCTATATGAACAAATTAAGCCAACTATTATATGTCTCTTTACTTTTACTTTTGCATAGTTTCTTCAATCACTAAAATTGTTGGCTTAAAAAATATTTTGAATAAAAAATAAATTACATCACAATAGTGTATGACTAACCATGGAGAGAACATTGGTTCTGCCCTCCTCTCTTATGGAGAGAACCTTGCGTCCAACCTCCTCCACCATGGAGAGAATTCGCTCCGCCTTTGTTCTTTGGGAGATAAATTTGTGTCCAACCTTCCCACCTTCCTCCCTTGGGGAGATAACCTTGCGTCCAACCTCCTCCACCATAGAGAGAACATCGGCTCTGCATTCATCCTGTGTGGAGCGAACATGTTCAAGTCTTTTAGCTATTACAAAGTGGCTTGCTCCAACAACCAATGAAACAAAAGACCTTTTTCCAACATCACAAAATCTTTTGATAGTAACTAATGTTAATTTTCCCAATGTATTCATGGATGTTTCTTTGACACACCATAATGTAGCCTCTGTCTCCAAGTTCCTATAGATCTATCAACAGTGATTTATGTTTTTTCAACCTATCTATGTTCGTTGTAAGCTTGTATTTTGATTAGCCTATTTTATCCAACCATTAGGTTTAAGACCTTCTCATTTTTATCCCCTTTTGAGAGTTTGAATGAATGGTAACAATTGTGTTTGCACAAAAAAAAAGGGTATATGACCAACCAATCAAGGTTAAGAAATTAGAAGGAAATCAATTTGACATAATTAAAGAAATAGTAGAAAATAATAAAAACGGTAATATATGAATCTCAAATAATTCAAAGATGAAAATATAAATTAAAGAAAACAATGTAAAACTACTACAAATTTAAAAACAGTATTAGAAAAAGAAGATGCATATATTATTAATCTTTCATTTTTTTTGGTCAACATATTAATTTTACTTATTCAAAACTGAAAAATGAGAAAGTAGGAGTATATTTTATATTTAAAAAATAAGAAAATTTTGTCTTCCCATTCAAAAAGTTTCACCAATAGAGCAAAGCTGAAAGCAATATTTTCGAATAAATTATTTTGTTAGATGAATAATATGAGACGATTATGTTTATATAGAAGTGAGTATTTATATTTTTTAGAATTAATAATTTTCTATATATTTTCCTTAATCCATTTTCTATTTTTTTGTACAATTAATAACTTAAAATTAAAATAAGTAAAAAAATTTATAACTTCGAATTTTATGAATTATATATATATGTAATATCCTTATAAATATTTTAAAAACTGCTTAATTTTTGTATTTTTTTGATAATTATCTTTTTACATTATTTATATTGTTTTCAATCTTTATTTTATCTTTCTAAACATGAAAACTTAATAACTCAATTGAAACCTTTTCTGAAATATGTTATTACATCCTTGAGAAAATCATCCCAGCAATGGTAAAAGCAATATATATATATATATATATATATATATATATGTTAATATATTAAGATTAGATACAAGTACAAACGCCATTAACACACATATAAGATCCCGATGGACAAGAATATTTCATACGAGGATCACAATCACTCGTCAGCTTGCATGTCTTAGCATCATCTATTGTTCCTAAATTATCGAGTTTGCTTGATGAGCCAATGGAACGGTGCATTTGCATTGTCCTTTTATACATTGAGATGGCCTACCCGAGCAGGGAAGGTTTTCACAATCATATGTTGTTTTGCAAGGAAAAACAAGCTCAGCTTCTGCTATCGGAATTACATTGTATCTAATGAATTACACAGGACCAGGAAAATGCATGGCATATTCAAACTTCAAATCCAATAAGTATGCTTAAATAAAAGGCTTGTTAGAGAGAATATAGAGACTTACAAGCGACGACGAGAGCAAGCAGGGAGAAGATTGTGATCTTTGAAGCCATTTCTTAATTTTTATGGCTATAACCTATGTAAACATCTACTATTTATAATTCAAAAAAAAAAAACATCAACTATTTATTATAGTTTCTTTGAAATATCATAATTTAATGTCAATCAATTCTTTATTAAAAGCGATGTAACGTAAAATATATAATCATAAATAATGATTTTATCTTTAATTTTATGATTATTTTATCTTAAAGGTATATAATCATAAATTTATTAATAATTAAAATGTTTTTTAAAAGATATTATTAATGATTTTATTATTTTTATACTAAAATAAATAAATATTTAATTTAGTAGAAAAATTAATGATTAAAATATTTTTAAGGATATATAATCATTATGAGTAGGTAATCTTCATATAGTTTAAAAAAAAAGCTTGTAATATATACTATGAAAGTTGGCGAACTTTCTCCATCCTTCTGCTACATCAGCAATGGAGAGAGTGCCACATATCCATGACTAAAATTAACCAATCATCTTGAATTATTTATGTTGCTTGACTGATCTTCTTCATTTTCCCTTGCTTGATTTTCGTAGTAACTGCTGCTTCGACCCTTTTCACCTTCCCTTGCTTTGATTTTTGTAGTAACTGCTCCTTTATAATATCTCTCACATCTTGTTGTATTTTTTGTAATGAACGAAGATGAAGGTCAACTACAGAGAAAGGAGAACTTGAAAACATATTCAGAGAATACTCTTTTGAAGAAATCACCAACGAGACTCGGATTTAGAATATATATTAGAATGCTGAAGATAACAGAGGACTGGACTCCCTAAAGAAGAACATCATCTAGATATTGTCTAATTGGAACTGATTAGTATGCTTATTGTACCAAATAGCTGATTGGTACAACTTGTGGCTTTTTAGGCTTCTCAAGAGTCAATATCCACACATGAACAAATTTATATTGGTTGTAACTTGTAACTGGTTATTTTTTGTAGCTTACTTATACTATGTTAATGCATTAGTAATAGTTTATTTCTTTTGCTGAAAATAGATTACAAGTTAGTTTCTTCATTATGAGAATTTGCTTACTGTTTTCTTTAATTATTCCTATATCTTTTGCTTTGGTACGGTGTAGCAGGTTTGAAAAAAACAAATCATTATATGGCAAGAGTCGCGAATATATAGAGAAAGATGTTTAATTAGTTCTTCTAATTATAGTTTGTAAATTATTATATTCATTCTCATTCAATAACAAACAAGAAAAATCAAAGTTTTCTCTTAATTTTACATTGTTGTGTTATTTTCCTTCTCTGCAAACATTTTTTCTATGTCTCTATCTGCTCAACTATACATAGGATTGCATTCTCACTATAGTGAACCTTAAGGATTTTGTCTTTGAGTGGTGTTGTTTCTAAACTTTTATTTTATGTATCTAGAATAATTTTTATTTTTATTTTCGTCTTAAGGTATGTGTGTTGTTAAATGTAATCTTACTATAGAATAAAAAAAAACTGGTCATTTTGTGTTTGATGATTAAGAAGTATAATAAATTATGAGACTTGAGAATTGGCCAAATTTACTACAGATTTTTTCTTATTGCTACAGTGCCCGAGAAAAAGAAAATTCAATCATATGTGGTGATTACTCCAAATTTTCAGTCACATGATATTAATTACTATGGTTTGTGCTTTCGTTTTTGACTACTCACTATACAATCTGATATTGACAGTGAAAATGTAATTGTTCATATTGCCAAAGATAACCTGCATAGTAAGCAGGTACTCATCTAGTGTTTTATAATAAAAGCAAAAAAATTATAAAAGTACTGTATGTATTGTTTAAAACACGTGCAGTTAATTGGTACAAATGCATAGGTCATCAAAACACATATAAGAACCGGAGACACATGTAAATCTCATACGAGGATCACAATCTTTAGTCAACTTGCACTTCTTAGCATGGTCCATCTCCTTTAAGTTGTCGAGTTTTGTTTGATGAGTCGTACATTGGCATTGTCTGTTTACACATAGAGCTGTCCCGCTTGAGCAGTGAAGGTATTCACAATCTACCATTGTTCTGCAAGGAAGAAAGATTTGAGCTTCTGCTGTCGTCGGCATAGTCACCATCATTGCACCTTATGGACACCGAACCACAAAACCATACATTATATTGTATTAAATTTCAAATTAATAAGTATGCCTACATAAAATTCATGTTAGGGAGATTATAGAGGCTTACTAGCGATGACGAGAGCTATGAGGAAGAAGGATGTGATTTTTGATGCCATTTCGTAGTTTATATCTTAGTGTATTATCAAAGATGGTGGCTATAGACCTTTTGTATTTATAGTCTCTTTGAAAGTTAAGATTTTTAGAAATCTTCTAATATTCAAATCTTCGGCATTTAATAAAAATTCTGTTTTTAACAACTACGAGTCAAAATGTAAATGTATTTATGAATTCTTATTTTGAATAACTTTTCCTCTAAGAATAAGGGACATAATATCCTATTACTTAAGAAGAGATAGATAAGGAAGAATTCCTATCATTCTCTGTAGTCCTGATCCCCTGTTCACAAAATGATAGTGCGGACAAGTTGGTGCGTCGTGCTAGAGTAGAGTCGCATCAAATTACCTATGTCAGTGATTTTCCTTTTAATTGGCTCGTTTGAACTGATCTTGTACTTTGTTATCAAAAAAAAAAAAAAAGAAGAGGGAGAGATGATAGTTGTCTATTGTTGGACATTAAGAGGGTATATTCAACTTGATATTTTAATTGAATTGTGTAAAATTTACAAATCTTATGGTATTCATTCATGGATTTTAAAAAATCTCCTGAAATTCACTGTTATTCAATCATGAATTTTAAAAAATCTTCTGAAATCTATTGTTATTCAATCATGGATTTTAAAAAGTCTCCTGAAATCCATTGTTATTGAATTAATGATTTAAACCCTACCATAAAATCCATTGTTATTCAAAACAGTTTGTAGATTTGTATTTTAATAATTTTTTGAAATTATGAAGGATTTGAGAGGATTTCCTTAGTTAAAAATACATAAATTCAAATCTCATAGGGGCGGTATTCAATCTAATATTCTAACTAATTTAAGTTTTCATGAGATTTTAAAGTATTTTGATGATTTTAGGGAAATCTAATATTCCCACCTTTTTTTTTGAACGAATCAAATCCCACCTAAACCATGATTTTTAACTAAACAAATCCTCTCACATCCTCCATAATCCCTAAAAGTAATTATGAGGTGCTATTGGAGATGTGATTTCTAAATCTATATAGACTTGTAATAATGAAAATCAAAACATATGAATTTTGAAATAACATGTTTTATCGTTAGATTTGAATCTTTCAATTTTACACTTTCAAATCCATTCAAATCCATTTAAAACATAATGTGGATTTTGAAATCCAAAAACAAATCATTAAATGAAAAACATTGGATTTTAACAAGTATTTGTAAATCGTATAACCTACACATAATTTTGATAAATATTTTAAAATCAATGATTGAATAACACATGATTCTTTTTTGGATTTCCAAATCCATTAAAATCATAGAATCAATAACCCCACCGAAAATCCAAATCCAGATTTTAAGGTGGGGTTATTGATTCTATGATTTTAATGGATTTAGAAATCCAAAAAAGAATCATGTGTTATTCAATCATTGATTTTAAAAAACTTATCAAAATTCTGTGTTATTGGTTATATGATTTACAAATACTTTTAAAAATCCCATGTTATTTATTTAATGATTTGTTTTTGGATTTCAAAATCCACATTATGGAATGGAAGATGGTTTTTAAATGGTTTTTAGATTATCGATTTTAGTTTTTAGTTTTTGGTTTTTTATTTTTGGGATTTTAGTTTTTTGTAAGAAAGTTATTTTTAAAATAATTACATAAAAAAACATAAAAAAATAAAAAGAATCGTAAGTTTTTCCTAAAGTCTGTAATTATGTGGATTCTAGTTTTTGTTAATATTTGTAAAGAAAAGCTAAAAACTAGTTTTCCTATTTTTTAGGAAATCTATTTAACTAAAATCTTGAATGGAGAAAAAATTGGCTTTTGAAAAACAAAATCCAAAAACTATACTAGAATTTACTTGTCATTCAAGGCCTATGTTTTAAATGGATTTACATGGATTTGAAAGTGTAAAATAGAAGGATTCAAATCCAAAAATAAAACATGTTATTTCAAAATCCATATGTTTTGATTTCCATTATTTACAATTCTATATGGATTTCCAAATCACATCTCCAATAACACCCCCTAAAGTAAAATTTTAAATCATCAATTCAATAACAGTAGATTTTAAAGTAATTTTTTAAATCATCAGTTCAATAACAATGAATTTTGATAGATTTTTTAAAATTCATGATTGAATAACATAAGATTTGTAAATTTTACACAAATTACTCAAAATGTCAAGTTGAATACACCCCCATAGTTTTTAAGTGGAATTTGAAAAAACTTTACAATAAATCAAATCAACTTCCCTAAAATAATCAAAATTATTTAAAATCTCATAAAAACTAAAATCACTTGGAATATTAGATTGAATACACCCTCTAATTGTTTTAGTCTGTAATGTTCTAAAGTTTTATTACAAATGATGTAATATTTAAAGGATTTATTTGTGAAAATGGCATGACTTAAAGTTATGATTATCACAATTATAAATGAATACGGCTAAACTTAGCATATCTGCATATATATTAATATAAATGGAATTACATGCATTTTCAAAACCACACAAATTATTTCCTAAGTTATAAACATTATATCAAAAACTCAATATGCATAGATTTAGGAATGATTTACATAAATAGTATTTTATCTATAATATATAATCCACTTTTTATTTCATTAAAATTAATTAATAAATTTATAACTTACGAAAAAAATAAATTAATTAATCAATGTAGATTGTCCTTAAAAAAATATTAAAAAATAATAACATTTTTGTAAAGTCTTTATATATATACAATTCCCTATCTATATAATTATATCCAGTATTTCTTTATGTATTTAATTATTTATATATATGTATAATTTAAATAAAGGTATGCTTACGAAAAATTTATTTAATGTATAATATATATATTTAAATAATTATTTCACATATATATATATATTTAAAACATTGATTTCCTATGGTACCAATTCACATCGGAGATCCAGTATACATTAAGATATCAAGTAAGCAAATAAGAGAAAAACAAATCAAAGAAACATCGAATCAATCATGTATGTGTACAAGGAAGTATGTATGTGTACATACATATTTTCATCTATGAATGTATGCATGTATCCATAATCCATGAATGTATGTATGCAAGTAATAAGGAAACAATAAGGAAGTAAGGAATGAAGCAAACAATAAAAAGAGCGAAGAAAACAAGGAAGCAAACAATGAATTAAGTGAAGAAAGCAAAGAGAAAAGTGCGAAAATAAGTCAAGCATGCAAGCAAAAAATGAAAGAAGTAAGGAAACATACAAGATAAGCATGTAGCCAAATAATGAAGGAGGAAGTAAGGAAACAAAGAATCAAAAGGCATGCACACAAACAAGTTAATAAATGAACTGAGAAAATGAGCAAGCAAAAAACAAAGAAAGCATCAAGTAAATGAGTTAAGTAAGCTAGCATGAAAGCAACTAGTGAAAGAAACAAGCAAACGCAAGTTAAGCAAGGAAGTGACGGTTAATGATGTAAGTAAAGAATCAAGCAGTGAATCAAGGAAGCAACCATGTATGAATGCAACTAGTGAACGAAACAAGCAAACACAAGTTAAGCAAGGAAGTGACGGATAATGATGGAAGTAAAGAAGCAATCAATGAATCAAGGAAGCAACCATGCCTGAATGCAACTAGTGAACGAAACAAGCAAACACAAGTTAAGCAAGGAAGTGACGGTTAATGATGGAAGTAAAGAAGCAATCAATGAATCAAGGAAGCAACCATGCCTGAATGCAACTAGTGAAAGAAACAAGCAAACGCAAGTTAAGCAAGGAAATGACGGTTAATGATGCAAGTAAAGAATCAAGCTGTGAATCAAGGAAGCAAACATGCATGAATGCAAGAAACTAAACATAAATGTATGCTATGTGTTAAGAGATTTAAGAGATCAACTTAGATCATGCATGTTATTATAAGAACCAAGGACCATAACATTATTATTCTCTGTGTTTTTCCGTCTATAACCTGTTCAATCTCTATAGAATTCTGAAAGTATGTTAGCTATGAAATATGTTATAAGAACAAAATAGATGGTAATTTCGAGTTATAAGAGAAAAAATCGAAATGAAGTAAAAAAAATGAAACATACCTGGGACTGGGAGGATAATTAAACTTTAATAACTAAAAGATAACTCCGGAGATCGAAACGAAGGCCCCATCCTTTCTTTTGACTCACCTCCAGTTCGCGGTTTCTCTCTTACCTTGAAATTTGAATGGGATACTACAGAGGAGAAAACACCATGACACCTGAAATAAGGATTCTGATTAGAGGTATGCGTCAATACACAGTATAAACCATCAAAACCAAGACACAAACATGTTTTTATTGATTTCGATGCTTTTCCACAAATTTGTCTTTTCTTAGCTACGGATTGCAGTGGTTTAGGCTGCAAAATCCAAAAAAATATACAAATGAAATAGTGTAGTGATTGGCAATGAACGCATAATGACCCACTAGTACAAACATTACAGAAATAAATTGTCCTGTGCGTTAGAAATAATCATAAGATAATCAATAAAATAAATAACAACTTACAAGTGGATTTCTTGGCTGGTTGATCGTCTTGTTTTACTCCAATATGAAGTGCTTCCAGACACTTCTATCACTGCTTACAAGCTCTAGAAAATATATCTTTTTTTTTTATCATTCAGTCAAACCTAACAATGTAAAAAGCAGAGATAAATATTAGCTAACTTGTACTGGATCCTAATAAAATGCAATCAATCTTTCAATTATATTACAACACACTAAAGACCTTTTACCTTTTAGCGAAGAAAAAATAATCTATCACTCATCCTTCGTTTTTTTTGTCCATGGAGGAGCCGAGAAATTTCCACAATGTGCTGAATTTTTGTCATCCTACGCCCAAAGAATTTGCATACAAAGAAAAGAGAAAATATGTATATACGTAAGCTTATTACTTACCTTGAGTGATTCTTCCAACTGTGCAATCTTTTCTTTGTAGAACCTCTCCTATTCAGGTATCTTTGTCACCTCTTTTTTTTTTGCCTACATGCTGTTCTACAGGGGTAAGTGAGTATGGTCTCTAAAGGAGTTTGTTGGCTTACTTAGTTGCTCATATCATAAATAGAGCTTCTCCTTGTCCACCTCAAACTTTGAAATAGTGTCTAGCAAGCAGAAACACATGTTCATTAGTTTCGGGTAATAATCACACGGACCCCTAAGGTTCTTCAGAACCAAGCCAAACGATAAGGAAAAATCATGTAATTGACTTATTTTTAAATTTAAGAACAACTGCAAAGATTTAAGATATGGTTAGGCATGTTTCTTCACATGCTCAGACTCCAAGACATATCTAAATCAAAAGATAATTATGATTGTAAACCACATTGTCAATATCTATGGACCAAGCCAAACGATAAGGAAAAATCATGTAATTGACCTATTTTAAAAACTAAGAACAACTGCAAAGATTTGAGATTTATTGGTCACTTGAGCTGATATTGAGATATCTTAGTCTATCTTGACGTGCTTAACAAAAAATATTTTCGTACTACTGTCTACAGGCATGTGAAGTAAGTTACTAACCTTAGTGACGTTTTCGGTTTTCTCTTTATTGGGAATTTAGAGAGCTTCTTTGTTATCTTCGTCTACCTTCAGCCTTTTATATTCTCCCATATATCTCCTTGTTCAAGATTAAACAGAAGAGCGGGGGTTTAAACTTGCAAAAGCTTCCTGCAAGAGGAGACCAGAAACAAAAAATCGAAACATTGTTAACGAAAGACTCCTAATCGAAATGCATGAGTCTAATATAATATACTTATCTTCCTGACATGAAACAAGCTTTCTTCATTCTGGTTTATTATCTTTTGTTTGAATGAGTAATCCTCACTTTAGACCTGAAACATATTCACTGTATCATTATCCTTTCACCAAGTTATTTTATGTAGCTTGGAATCTGAATGGACAATAAAGAGGAAAAAACACCATGACCTCTATAAAGAGATGGAGACTTGGCTGTTTTGCATGATTGTTCTAAAATCCACGACCAACAAAATAATATCTCTCGAAGTGGAACACAGCAGAAAAAACACCAGAACAGACCTGACGAATATATACATGAATTTATGCTAAATATTTTTTAATTGAGAAGATATACATGAAAAACATAGAGCTCTGAGTATCTACAAACTTACTAAGCCATGAGATTTTCTTCCAAGGCCAAATGGGTTACTTTTCCAGCAGCAGCATATCGACCAACAAAGGCTATCAAATCTACAGTCATAGAAACAATTTAGTAACAATGTTTTGTATATAGAGGATGAAACATTTAGCAGGGAAAGAAATGAGAGAGACATCAAAACTTAAGGCTTTTAATGTACCTGATAGCTATTGCGGTCAAACCTCTTGGTGGAATCCACAGACAGTAGCTATCATTTAGCTAATGGAATCTTTCAAATTCCCAAAATAGCATCTGCTATTCTGCATCACAAGGATTATTGAGCCCCAAAAGATGCATGTTAAAAAAACACCTAAGAACAAACTCCGAGAGTAAATTAAGTATGAAGAGACGTTAATCTTATCGTTTAGGGTCATGTTCTCAGTCCACAATAGAAGCCTAAACCTTTGCTTCCTAGTATCTAAAACAACAGGAGTAGAGTTATTTGACAGCTGACCATCACATACATAAAGAATCTTAAACGAAATAAACTATCTAAGGTATTATGAACTGTATACTAAAAAAACAAACTAAGAATTGTTACATAAATGCCTCTAACCAGTTTTTCGTCAGAAAATTCAATCAAAAATTATAACCATGAAAGGAAAAGAAAGAAAAGAGCTTAGATAATTAGTTTAAAAACAAACCTTAAATTTTGACCCGTGAGAAACCTGAGATATTAACAAAGAAATAATCAGGTATATAAACAATTACACAGACCCCTAAGGTTCTTCAGGTTCAAATTTCGAAGATGTAACTTACGATTTGATATACATTCACAATTTGAAGTTATTTTATAGCTCCACCTTAAGCTTTCCGAGTTCCTCCTCCTCCGTCTTCCCCTCTCAATAAGAACTCCTGCTAGTGGAGAGAAGAACACATAAGAACGTCTCCAGACTGATAAATATTATACCAGAGATACATGTGGACATCATCACCTCCGCTTGATCCCCGAGCTCTCTGTAAAGTCCAACCAGAGCTTCGGCCTTGTTGTAGAAACTGTCCTTGAGAGATCTTACAATGCTTTTTATCTTGTAGCTCATGTCCTTCTTAAACCTTCAGCCTTTTCTATCGTTCCATTCATCTCCTTGTTCAATAATATAAAAACAGGTTAGAAATTTTGTTTCTGAACTTCACACAATTGATATGGCACAAGACCTTCCATTTTTTTTCGTTCATCTCTGTAGCTTGCAAGAGGAGACTTACAAACTTCTCTATCAAGATATAATCATGAACTCAACAATCGAGATAAAGAGAGAAATACAAGAAACTAGTATAATAATCGAGGTAAGATTCAGCTGTCAAACTAACTATACTTACAGAGCATTTGCAGTCTGCACCCATTAACGCATCTCAACTTTGCTGCAAAAAACAAGGATGAGCCAAATTCAGAGAGTAAATTAAGGAAAAGAGAAAAAAAAAAAAAAAAAAGGAACAGAGTTATACAACATTGACACCAACACTCAATAATCACAAGGTTCCCTTTAACACTAAAGACCTTTTTACATTTTAGCTTCAAATGAACAAAAATTAATCTACCACTCAAGCTATTACTGACTTTGAATGATTATTCCAACTGAGCAACCTTTTCTTTGTAGAACTTCTCCTATTCATATATCATGGTCTCCTTTTTAAGCCCGACATGTTATTGTACAGGGGGAAGTGAGTAATTGTTGCCATCTTACTAACAGTGGTCTCATAAGGATTTTGTTGGCTTACTTAGGTTCTCATATAGAGCTTCTCCTTGTCCTCCTCAAACGTAACTTTGGAAATAGTTTCTGCTAAACATAAAAACATGTTCATTAGTTTCTAGTAATAGCCCACTTAGCTAATGAATGAAAACTTTGTGGCACCCAACACTACTGTTCGTAAGGGTGAGAGGACAAAACCAAAGGACAAGCACAATCTTATTAACAGTGATCTCAGAAGGGATTTTGTTACGTTACTAAGTTGTTCCTGTCGCATATAGAGTGTCTCCTTGTCCTCCTTACTTGGAAATAGTGTCTGCCAAGTAGTAACTATACTTAAACGGTTTTGATGATTTCCAACTTTACTAGTGATAGAATATTTTGTTGACACCGAACACTACTGATATTAAAAGACACAGATGACAAAACCAAAGGACAATCAAAAGAATACCTTCTAAACTTTATCTTTCATGGATTGTGATATTCAAACTTGGAAGCTTCACTCTTCAAGATATTCTCACACTGCAAATATGGATCATGCCAGCTCCTTATTATCTTGTACTTCTCTCAGTAATAAGATTTACCACTTTTTACCTGTTAGCTTCAAATGACTAAAAAAAAATTAATCTACCATTCAAGCTATTACTTACCTTGAGTGATTCTTCCAGTTGACAAAGCTTTTCTTTGTAGAACCTCTCCTATTCATGTATCACTGTCACCTCTTTTTCCCTACTAGTTATTCTACAGGGGTAAGTGTTGTCATCTTATAAACAGTGGTTTCATAAGGAGTTTGTTGGCTTACTTAGTTGCTCATTTCGTCTATATAAGCTTCTCCCTGTCCTCCTCAAACTTGGAAACAGTGTCTAGCAAGCAGAGACACATGTTCATTAGTTTCAGGTAATATTCCACTTAGCTAATGAATGAAAGCTCTGTGGCACCGTAGACTACTCATCAATGGTGAGAGAGGACAAAACGAAAGGACAATCGAACGAATACCTTTTAGTTCATGAATTTGTGATGAAGCTCCTCAAACTTGGATAAATTCATCCTAGTACAAGATACTCACACAGCAAGTATCGATCATGTCAGCTCTTTGTTCTTTTCTAAAGACTAAAAAGTTCAAAATCATCTCGTGATCTTTTGTTCATATCAGCAGTAACATAGCCTTTCTTTCTTAAGTTTTGACGTCACCTCAGTGGACACGTTGCAAGAAGAGAAAGATATACAAGAATTAGTAAGATTCAGCTGTAACTTACAGAGCATTAAGGAACCATGCATGGAGCTTGTTTCATCTTCTTGAGCAGAAAATTGAATCTGTAGACCAAAAGCAAAAGCAGGAATATTCTTTAGATGATTTTCTGAAACAGTTAGTGACAAATTCATGCCAAAATTAATGAGGAAAATCAACTGAGTGCTTCAGAGAATACAGAACATCTAAACTTTCTATATCTATAAAATCTAACGAGCTTCAGAGTTGAGGAACAAAATACAGAACAGTATGTAAGCTATGAAATCTGTTACTACATAAGAACAAAAGAGATGGTAATTTCGAGTTAAAGATAAAAAACGAAATACAAAACTGAAGAAATAGATGAAACATACCTGGGATTTAAACTTAAAAAACTAAAAGATAACTCCGAAGATCAAAATGAAGGCCCCATCCTTTCTTTTGACTCGCCTCTAGTTGTGGTTTCTCTCTGTAACTACATATGTTATGAGTAGCTTGAACAAAGTCAATCAAAACTGTATAAATAGACTAAGAGATTATCTGAATCAAAGATAATTATGTTAGCAACCCACATTGTCTATGTAAAGTTAATTACGTTGACCCAAAAACAAAGAATTGCAAAAGATTTAAGATGGACTCGTCACTGAATCTGATATTGAGCTACCTTTGCCTATCTCGTTGCCTTTCGTATATATCTCCTTGTTCAATAATATGCAAACAGGTTAGAATTTTGTTTTTTTGAACATTTCATTGATTCACACAGTTGATATGGGACAAAACCTTTTCTTTTGTTCAGCAAAAAAGTTCTTCCACTCTTCTCCGATTCATCTCTGCAACCTGTACTAACAATTTATCCGCACAAATTAGCTTTAAGAGTTCGCATTTCTTACCTCAAAAATTGTTTAACCTCTCGCAAGGCAGCACTTCTTATAAGAAGCACTTAGGCACCAACACTTAATAAATCAAAGTTTCCATTTGTAGTCTCATCATCACCAATACTCTCTATACTCCACTTCTTGAGATCAACATAACTTATTATGAGTAGCTTGAAAAAAACCAATCAGAACTTTATAGACGAAGAGAAAAATAGCGTTACATACATGCCTCTATTCAGGTTTTTGTCAGCAACTTCTTACGGCGATCCTTTTGTTCCGCAGACAAGTTCTTCCATTCTTCTTCATTCATTTTTGCAACCTGCAAGAGGAGACCAGCAACTTACAAACTTCTCTAACAAGATATAATCATGAACTCAACAATCTTACTGAAAGCCTCCTAATCGAAACAAAGAAAGAAATTCAAGAACCTAGTATAATAAGCTTACCTGACATGAAACAAGGTTTTTGTGCTTCTGTTTGAATGAGTAATCCTCACTTTCGACCTGAAAAATACCCAATGATCATTAATTACCCTTTCACCAAGTTAATTTATGTAATCTGAATGGGATACTACAGATGAGATAACAAGGATGAGCCAAATCCAGAGTGTAAATTAAGTAAAGACACATAACCTTATCAAAACAAAAGGAATAAAGTTATATGATAGCTGAAAAACATAGACACCAACACTCAATAATTACAAGTTTCCCTTTATAGCCTCATCACCAACATTCTCTACTCCACTTCTTGTCCTGCACTTAACCGGCAGCACTTGCCATTTGGATTTATTACATTTTCTAGTGGTAAAATTATCACACTACGAACATTGCTCTTTCACTGAGCCTGAAGAAATCATCTCTCACTGCTTCTAGTGGAGACAAGAACACCTAAAAACGTTTCCAGCCTGACAAAGAAAAGTGATAAATATTATACCATAGAGAGCGATTAACATGATCTAGAACAAAGAATTACATAAACACTACCTTGTTTGTTGGTAAAATGAATCCCGTTGACACGAAAAAATTAATGCAAATTGCTTAGAGACTAGTGATTTTATCCTTCTCCAGCTACTAAGTTAGAACAAAAAAAGAAAGCAAACATCACTAGGCAGAACCAGTAAAAGTGAAACACGCCAAATGATGTTTCATAACTTGACCCATCGCCATATAAACCATTTTTCACTTTTAGATTCACACGATGACTTAAGAGTATTTAATCTTCTACTGCATAAGAAGAAAGGAGAAGATAACTCGAAAAACAAAAGACTGAAAGAAACATACTTGGGAGAAGATAAAGCACAACCATTGGAGGGCTCCGTTGCAATAGACCTGAAATAAGGATAACAGTGTCTAAGGTATGCGTCATTACATTATATGATTCTGATTAGAGAACACAATAAATCAAAACCAAGACACAAACATGTTTTTATTGATTTTGATGCTTTTCCAGAAATTTGTCTTTTCTCTAGATTAGCTACGGATTGCAGTCTTTTAAGCTGCAAAATTCAAGACAATATACAAATGAAATAGTGTAGCATCGGTGGCAATGAACACATAATGACCCACCAATACAGACATTTCAATTAATGCAAAATTTGGACCTGTTAGGGTTGTTTCCTATGGCTCCACCTTAAGCTTTTCGCTTTCCTCCTCCTCTGTTTTCCCCTAAGCCCGAGGAATCCCCTCTCATAAACTCCTGCTAGTGGAGGCAAGAACACCTAAGAACGTCTTCAGGCTGATAAATATTATACCAGAGATACATGTAATAAAGATTGATATGGACATCATCACCTCCGCTTGAGTCTCGAGCTCTCTGTAAAGTCCAACCATAGCTTCGGCGTTGTCGTAATAACTGTCCTTGAGAGATCTTACAATGCTTTTTATCTTGTAGCTCATGGCTTCTTCAACCTTCCATATATATGTCCTTGTTCAATATGAAAACAGGTTAGAAATTTCGTTTTTGAACTTTGCATTGCTTCACACAATTGATATGGCACAAGACCTTTTCTTAGGGATCCTTTTGTTACGCAGACAAGTTCTTCTATTTTTCTTTGGTCATCTTTGCAACCTGCAAGACGAGACCACAAACTTCTCTATCAAGATATATTATAAACTCAACAATGTTATTGAAAGCCTCATAATCGAAATAAAGAAAGAAATACATATGTTCTGTTTCAGCGGTTACAGAGGAAGGAAGGATCCATTGGATATAAATATTAATTTTACCTGAAAACCAAAATGATATTAATATGTTCATGTCCATGTGCAAACCTACATGACTAGAAACACGTTTTACCAAGATTGTAGTGACCATCAATTCCATCAGATATTGAGTTCTACCTTTGTCTATAGACATGTCTTGTTGTTATTGACTGGCAGCAGCCATTGGCAGCACGAAAAAATAAGTAACATACCTTAGTGGCATTGTTGGTTTCCCTTCCTTGAGAATTTGGAAAGGTTCTTTATCCTCTTCTTCTCGCTCATGCTTCTTCTACCTTTTTCAGCATGTCCCATATATATCTCCTTGTTCAATAATAGACAAACAGGTCAAGAAATTTTGTTTCTTTGAACAATTCACACAGTTAATATGGGAGAATACCTTTTCTTAGAGACCCTTTCGCTTTGCAGACAAGTTCTTCCACTCTTCTCCGATTCATCTCTGCAATTCATCCGCACAACTTAGCTTTAAGAACTTAAAGAACAGTAAAAAAACACGACTATAATACTTGCATTTTACATTACTTATCTCAAATTCTCGTAAAGCAGCACTCCTCTCGTAATTATGTAGGCAGATATTTGTTGTTTAGGCTTCAAGGGATCCTTTAGTTTCCTAAAAAATGAGAATTCTGTCAGTTTTCTTGCTTATTCATACTATAAAAACAGTTCGCGAGTGAAAAAGATACATATATTACAAATTGATGTGGACATCATCATCTCAGCTCGAGTCTCGAGGTCTCTGTAAACTCTAACCAGAACCTTGGCGTCGTCCTGAAGAGCAGTTTTTCATCTATCCGATCATGAATCATAATGAACTTAAGATTACAATTTACCTGGTGATTAAGGCGAGATTGTGTCTAAGTAGTCTTGTATTAGGTGATTTACCTAAGCATATTCTGGTCGAATTGAGTAAATTAAAACTTACTTAGCGATAAATGATTTGCTTGTCTTTTTCATCAGCAGTCTTCTCTGTTTTACTGGCTCATTGAAGCTTTACAATTTTCTGGAGCTGCATCCGTGATTTGAGTGTCACTCAAGCTTATCCTATTACCAAGTTGTTGACATCCTTCTCCCAGCTGTTTTAATTAATTCCAGCTCCACAACTTCGACTGCTAGTTAGATTCATGTCTCTGAACGGTTGGCAATCTCTCTCCCTGTCCCAAGAGAAAGGCTTTTCATAAGAGGGAGTGATATAAGTACTAGAGGCATCAAGTTTCTGATAAGGTTAGGCATGTCTATTAACGTGCTCAGTATCCAAGACATCTGAATAAAAGATAATATGTTAGCCTGTTAGGAACCCACATTGTCTATATCTCTGAACTAGAAAAGCAACAAAGAACTGGCAAAAGATCATGTAACGTTGACTTATTTTTATACCCAAAAACAAAGAACTGCAAAAGATTTTAGACTGATTAGCTACCTTTGCCTATCTCGTCTCTTTCTTACAAGAAACATGTGTCTTCTTTATTGACTGGCTGACCCCAAAATTATTTTCTACTACTCGCTAAAAACATGTGAGGTAGATACTAACCTCGGTGACATTTACGATTTTCCCTTTATTGAGAGAATCTAGAGTGCTTCTTTGTTCTCTTCGCCTCGCTCATGGTTTCTTTTACCTTCAGCCTTTCATTGCCTTCCATATATATCTCCTTGTTCAATATGTAATATGCAAACAGGTTACAATTTTTTTTTTTTTTAAATGTTCCATTGATTCACACAGTTGGTATAGGACAAGACCTTTTCTTTTCTTCAGCAGAAAAGTTCTTCCACTCTTCTCCGATACATCTCTGCAACCTGTACTAACAATTTTTCCTCACAAATTAGCTTTAAGAGTTCACATTACTTACCTCAAAAATTGTTTAACCTCTCGCAAGGCAGCACTTCTTATTAGGCACCAACACTTAATAAATCAAAGTTCCCCTTTGTAAGCCTCATCACCAATACTCTCTATTCTCAACTTCTTGTCCTGCATGGATGATGGAATTGGGTAGGAACAAGAGCATTAATTTTTCCTGAAAACCAAAATGACATTAGTATATTCATGTCCATGTGCAGTTTTACCAAGATTTTAGTGACCATAAAAAATACCTGAAACTGCATATGTTCTGATCAATGATCATGAACTTGATGAAAACTCTATTCTATAGTTCCCCTGTTGAAAATGCACATTTATCAACTAAAGTCGAGACACAGATAATATCTGATAATATAAAAAACAAGAGCATCAAATTTACAATACCTTGATTAACTCATATTTCTCATACTAAATCATGTCGTTCTCTACTGAAAATGTTGTATTGGTTGCCAAACCATGAACATTTACTAACAAAATTTAATGGAAACAGCAGAAATTCATCATCTTATAGTAGCACAAAGATTTCTAAGAATGATAAAGTTGAAAGTGGAAGCCTGGACGGTGGAAATTGTTCCAAAAGCGGGAACCATAGATATTCTTCTCTTGGATTGTGAGAGGGTGAAAGAGATTGGAAATGACTAGACCTTCAAAATAAAAATTTCGCTGTCAGAGAAGGCAAGAAAAATATTCAAGTATATTCTCACTTTTGCAGTTGCAAGAAAAAGAAAAAAAAAACAGAAGATATTATTTTGTGAAAATGTTGTATTTAGAACGCATTTTATTAGTGCTGCAACTAGCTTTTCACGTCGGACTCGAATGGCTGCAACAGAAAAAAAGAAAGCAAAAATCTCTAGTTAGAACCAGCGAAAGTGAAACAAGCCAAGTTGAGTAATGTTGAAAGAAAGGCTATTACTTACCTGCCTTTTTTCCAGTGATTATTCTCATGGAGCAAGCTCTTCTGTGTAGAATCACCCCTGCTATCATTGTCTTCTCCTTTTCCGTACATGTTATATTACAAAGGGAAGGTGTCAAGTTGAGTAATGTTGCCATCTTATTAACAGTAGTCTCATAAGGGATTTTGTTACCTTACTTAGTTGTTCCTATCGCATATAGAGTCTAACCTTGTCCTCTAAACTTGGAAATAGTGTCTGCCAAGTAGTAACTAATTTTCAACGGTTTTGATGATATGCAGCTTTACTAGTGATAGAATATTGTGTTGACACCCAAAACTACTGATGTTAAAAGTGAAAGATGACAACCCAAAGGGCAATCAAAATAATACCTTTTAAACTTATCTTTCATGGATTGTGATGAACCTCGTCAAACTTGGAAGCTTCATTCTTCAAGATATTCTCACACTGCAGATATGGATCATGTCAGCTCCTTATAGTCTTGTACCTTTGCAAGCAATAAAAGGTTAAATAAAATCTTGGGGACATTTGTACTGACCTCCAAAGTTTTGTTTGCAGTTTGTAAGTCAAGGGCAGAATTAATTGGCACGCTTCCATCTAGATCTTATCTTGTTACAAAACCATTTACTGACTACTAAGCATGGGAGATCAGAAATCCATCCAAGCAACATAGCCAACTTTTCTTTCTCATTGATCTTTGAGTTTACCTCAGTGGACAAACTGCCAAAACGATAAAAAAAGATTAAAGAAAGAGTCAGGGAGCATGAGAACCCTACAGGTCGTTTCATCTTCAGTTTTAAGGCATAAATATGGTCACAATCCTTAAATCATTTTCTCTCTCTGGAACAATAATAGCCAAAATCATACTAGTCGATACAAGAACTTAATGACAGAAATAGACAGATATAACAAAAGACTAAAGATCTAAATTCTCTGTGTTCTATAAAATACCGTTCTTCAGGTGAGGTCGATCGGTCTGCATGTAATTTGATTCTAGCAAGCAAGTTAAGGATAGAAAGTAAGGAGCAAAGAATAAATAAAAGCTCAGCAAATAAGGAGAGAAATTAAAACATGTATGCAAGGAAATAAGGAGAGAAATTAAAACATGTATGCAAGGAAATAAGAAGGTCATTAAGGAATTAAGAAAGAAATTAAACATGTATGCAAGGAAGCTAGAAGGTCATCAAGGAATTAAGAAAGAATATAAGGAAGCCACCAAAAAAGTCAAGGATACGAGACTTATGTTATGAGTAGGTTGAACAAAATCAAATCAGAAGTGTATAAGTAGACTTGGAGAAATATACCGTTACATATGCATGCCTCTATTCAGGTTTTTGGCAGCAACTTCTTGTTCCACAGACAAAGTTCTTTCATTCTTCTTCGTTCATCTTTGCAACCGGCAAGAGGAGACCAGCAGCAACTTACAAACTTGTCTGAATAATAAGCTCTACCACTTTTCTGGAGCAGCATCTTTGAGTGTCACTCAAGCTTATCTTGAAGCAAGTTATTGGCATAGTGTATAATAACCGAGGTAATATTCAGCTGTCAAACTAACTACACACACTTACAGATCATTTAGAACCATGGAGTTTATTTCATCTTCTTGGGAAGAAAACTGAATCTGCAGATCAAAAGCATGAATATTTAAGGAAGCAGTAGTTTACAATCCATCAAAAAAATTTCAAAATCATTTAACATGTAAGTAACAAAGGAACCTGAGACGTATTGCTCCCCTTAAATTTTTGACCCGTGAGAAACCTGAGATATTATTAACAAAGAAACAATCCGGTATTATAACCAAGGACCCCAAAGGTATACGAAAAGATTCAGAACACAGAAGAAACATAAAAGAAGATACAATACCATAGAAGAAGAGACGAGAGTACTACTATGCGTGTCTTCGTGCGATGTGCCATCAATGTCCCGTTGGAAACAAAACAAGAAAATCCTTTCGTCAAAACAGAGCCGAAGAGCCAACGAATCAGAATCAAATCTCAAAACAAATTTAAATTGAAGGATACGAAATCATCTTCGTTCTTCAGGAGAATTGAAGGATACAAAATCATCTTCGTTCTTCAGGAGAATCATCAATGACGGAGTGAGAGAGAGAGAGAAGGAAGATAAAATAACCTGATCGCGCTGACAATTTCGATGACGGAGCCCTAGAATAGATGCAACATATATGAGAATCGTAGATTCATAACCTGATCGGAGATGGCTCTCTCTTTCTCTCGGACTTTTAGAGAAGAGGAGTAGAAGAAGTCTCTCTGGGTTTATCAATTGAGAACCCAAACAACGGTCACAAAATTGATTAATCTAGCTCTCTCTCTCTCTCTCTTTCGAAATTTATTACTTTTTCAGATTTAAATGAAGTTTCACGTCCACAATTTTTTGACCGTTTTGAAGAGTGACGTGTCGTCAATTCAACTAAACAACAAAGTTAACCCAAATTCATAACCGTTATTTTCTTTCTCATTCTTAGAATTTTAATCCAACGGCTATAAGCCTATAATAAAAGACATTAACCGACAATGTTAGCACAATAAGAGTTATACTATTAGATTAATAGCTTCACTAATCTTTAGATTTGATTACGCCCACCTCCTTTTTCTTGGTTAAACATATTTCGTTTAAATTAAAAATCTAGTTATTGAGCAATTATTCAGATTTTTGCAAAAAAAAAAAAAAAAAAAAAAA
>NC_025688.1:3614957-3656310 GCF_000633955.1 Camelina sativa | reverse complement strand
TTTAAAAAAAAAAAAAAAAAAAAATTGGAATTATTTTCTATAAATGCACCAAGCTTTACATATGAAGAACAAATTCTATCAAAACACAAATGATCGAGAGGCTAGCTAGCCCGGGCACATTTTAATATCATATAGATAATCACTATCAGATTTTCGCCTTGTACCGCTTTAAATCTTTTACCATCTTAAGTTTGTTAAGTTTCCCAAATTGAGTTGATGAACTCATACAGTGGCATTTTTCCCTTATGCATAGAGCTCTCCTGCTTGTGCAATTGGCGGCAGCATTGCATTCTTCTCTGGTCTTGCAAGGGGCAAATGTTTGAGCAACTGTGAAACGTATCAGCCAGCCCACAATAAGATATGCTATTTGTACAAATCCAACAAATATTTAGCTAAAAGACTTGTGAGAGATTTATAGACTTACAAGGTATCAAGAGTGAGAGGAGGAAGAGAAATACTACTTTTGATGTCACTTTTTTTATGATGTGAGTCTAATATCAGAATATTTTTTAAAAAATTATGAGTTGGGTTTTGCAATTTATAGTGTACCTCTTTGAAAATTTTGAATTCGATTTTAGTATTATTTTCAAGTGAATCACTTGAAATTTAAGATTTTCACATTAGATTTTCTCATTTGATAAGAAATCTAACTTATATAAAAAAAAGTCTTATACACAACAAAAATTAAAAAGAAAAAATTACCAAATTTTATCAATTAGAATATCCAAACTTTATTACATATGTTCATTCTTAAGTTTTCTAAAAACAAAACAATTAAAAAAACTTAGGTCCTATTTTCAATTTTTCATACATTAAAAGCTAATTAAGTTTAATAATAAATAACACAACTAATTAAAGACAACATACACTAAATATTAAATCTACCGGCAACTTTTTATAACTATTGTACATGCATGAGAAGCTTTATAGATAATAGAAAGTTTGTCATATAAATATTGAGATGGTCAAGAGATTAAAGAAATAAAAGGGAAAATCCCACAAAAAAACCTCAAAGTGACACCAACTCTCAGTTTAAGCCTTGAAGGTTTTGTACTTCCACTTTTATACCTTAAAATGATAATATTACTAATATAATACCCTAAATTAGCTTATATGTTCGTGATATCACAAAATTTAACAGAATTTCTGAATCTGTTAACAGAACTGTTAACAAAAGTTAACTCTGTTTAATTATTGGATTTATTGGCCACGTGCATCTGTTTTTTTTTTAATACTACATAAAACAAAATTTTAAATAAAATATAATTATTAAAAAATGATAAAATCCCCAAATCGTTTTGGGGGAGTTCATAAGAAAAAAAAAGACTCGGCGAGAGAGAGAGAGACGTAGAGTAGAGAAAAGGAGAATCAAAGAATATAGTATTCCACTGATCGAAAAGGGGTAAGAATTGTTTCAGCCTATCAGTTTTTAGTTGATTATTACTGTTTATGATTTTCCCAATTGATTAGAAAGATTTATGGGTTTCTGATTTTTGACTTTTGCGATGTAATGTATCGATTGAATTCGTGTTTCTGGGTTTGAGTGGGTGGTTTCGTATGAAAATTGCAAATGTTTTCATTTTTTTTCTTTTCGCGAGACTAGAGATTGATGTTCTGCTTTTTTTCATTTTGTTATTATACAGTGAGGAGATGATTAAACTAACAATCCACTATGGTGGAGAAATGAAGAAAGTAGAAGATGATTACAACTATCTTCATGAATTAGGTTGTAAAATTGTTTTCTGGAAATTGGCAGAGGTTGGATGGGTGAAGTTTGAAGACTGTTGTAGAACTGAATGTGTTAAGGCCCCAATAAGTATCATTTGGTTCAAAGATGCAAGAGAGGAGATGAAGATGTTGCAGTATGTGTTTGATAGCTCAAATTTTGACATGCCCGAGCTACATTCTTCTGCAAAATCAACAGGTGAGATTGATGTATTTATTGAGCATGGTTGTCCAGATCATTTGATTGGTTCTGTTGATGGAACAAGTATAATGGCTGAGGGGATGGGAGAAAAAGGATATGAAGCTGATGAAGATGAGAGGATGGAAGAAGAAATGGATTATGAATCAGGTAATGATGATGACAGGCCGCCAAAGGAAGAAGATGACCCTGAGGAATCTGAAGATGAAACACATGTAGTTGAGAAAGAGGTTGATAACAATGAAAAAGAAGTAGTTAGTGGAACTGATATGTTGAATGAGAATCAGAATGAAAGTAAGGGTCAAACAGAGATCGATGATGGAGATGACGTTGTGATAGATGCAGGAAATGGGGCTAATGATGATAGGTTTCAGACAGTGTTTGAGGAAGGTACAAAGACAACTACAGAGTTAGATGAAGCTATGCGTAAATTGGCTGAAGAAGATGCACAAAAACAAAAAGACGAAGAAGAAGAAACAGATCCAGAGTTTGGCTTAGAGGATGTAAATTATCCATATACTCCAATAGAGTCAGAAGAGGAGTGGGAGCAATGGAAGAATCCACAACGAGAAAAAAAGAAATCAGAAGTATCATGGAGATTTAAATACGGAGCCCTATATCTGGTTGTTTCAAACATTCAACAGTGGATTGGAGTTTAAGGATCAATTATTACGTTATTCTTTGAATATTCAATATGATATAAAGATGGCCAAGTCAAAAGCAAGTAGGATAACTGCCATTTGTCGCACAAAGAAGTGCAATTGGAGAGTGTATTGTTCATTGGAGCCTAGATTGAATAAGTGGATGGTGAAGGTATGTCACTACAATCACAATCATGGAAAATCAAGTCGAGTATCAATGCTGAAACAAGGTGTGATTGGAGGGTTGTTTAGAGAAGAGATAAGAAGGAATGTTAACTTACCAGCTGCAGCGATAAAAGACATTATCAAGGAACGCTATGACATTGTTGTTAACATATCAAAGTGCTACAAAGGAAGACGAATTGCTCTAGATTCAGTCTTTGAAGCTCAATCAATACAATTTGGCAAACTATGGGATTATGAGAAAGAGCTTAGAAGGTTCAACAAGGACGTCACTACTGAGATATTAACAGTTGACATCAATGGTAGACAACAGTTTAACGGTTTCTACATTTGTTTTAAAGAGTTCAGGCAGAAGTGTTGTAGACTTGTGATTGGCTTGGATGGTTGATTTTTGAAGTGGGATTTAGAGGGTGATTTACTTGCAGCTGTTGGTAGAGATGCAGATAACAAGATGTATCCAATAGCTTGGGCAGTTGTAACAGGGGAAAATAAAGATACGTGGGGCTGGTTTTTGCAAAAGCTTAAGTTGGATTTAAACTTGGGAATTGGCAAAAATCTTACCATTATTTCTGATAAACAGAAGGTAACATTTTGTTTTACTTTGAAAATTTATATAAAAAAAATATTTTGATTGACGATTCCTAAACCTTAATGTCTTGACAACTATTTTCAGGGTCTTGTTATTGCGGTTACTGCTGAACTTCCTCAAGCAGAGCATCGTATGTGTGCAAGGCATATGTATGCTAATTGGAAGAAGTCTTTCAACAGGTCAGAGTATAAAAACTTGTTTTGGGGTGTTGCTTACAGTTACCATGAAGGAGAATATGAAAAAAATATGCAGATGGTACATGCATATGATCCTGCTGCATATGAGGCGTTGCTTGTGACAGAGCCAAGAAGGTGGTGTAGAGCATTTTTCAACCCGGAATCTCATTGTGCTGATGTCCACAACAATCTCTCAGAAACTTTCAATAGGACTATTAAAATGGCCAGAACAAAGCCTGTTATAACAATGTTGGAGGATATAAGAAGACAAGCTATGACAAGGATATCTCTCAGGTGGTTAAAAGAATTCAAGTTAGACTCCCATCTCACACCTATCACACTTGCTATACTGGAGAAAGCAAGAAAGGATAAGAAGTATTGCAAGCCATTATGCAGCAACAAGTACTTGTATGAAGTTACAGAGTTCAACATTGGTTACTCAGTTGATTTGGCAACACATCAATGTGCATGTCGCCGATAGGATTTGACAGGTATTTTCTGTGAACCTGAATTTGAGTTTAATTTTTTTATGATATTAATATGAGTCTCATTAACTATGTTTGTTAGGCATACCATGCAAACATGTTGTATGTGTTTAGACGACAATCAAGATAATCCAGAGAAGTATGTGGCTGATTATTACCAATCCTCTTACTTGAAGAACACATATGTGGATAATATAAAACTTGTCAATGGTGAGCAACTGTGGACGAAAACATGGAAATCTCCTATTGGGATCCCTAATATTCGCAAGCCAAGAGGTAGACAAAAGAATCGTGACAGAAAAAAAGAATCTTTTGAATCACTCCAAAATGCAGGAAAATCAACTAGACATGGGAGGATACCACATTGTAGCCAATGTGGTCAAGCTGGTCATATTAAAAGTGGTTGTAAAAATGAACTGTTGTTGTGGAGGGACCAAAAAACAGACGTAGTAGACCTCGGAAACTTCCATTAGTTGAGGTACTTTCTCTCTCTTTTTTATTTGACCAATGCTTGATAATTGGCTTTAAATTTCTCTGTTTTATTTGTGTGAATTAGGTTCAGCCACTACGTCAACCAAAGACAAGGAAAACTAGAGCCAATTCCCTGTTGGCTCTCATCCATTACCAACCACTGAATCCACCACAATCGATCAAACTTTTTCTGTAATTAGCTCTCAACCGTTTCAACTGAATCAATTATCTTCTGCAGTTCATGCTTCTTCAAGTACACCACAGCCTTCAGTCTCCTCCAACAAACCAAAAAACAAGAAGTGTGGACGACCTTTAAAGACAAGAAAAGTGGAAAATGTTTCAAGAGGAGTTGGAACATTTTATAGTCCATTCACAGGTCGCCCATTTCAAGTGTTTGGAGACAAGGTGTATGATATGTCTAACAATGACCATCAACCTCCTCTTTGAATGTTTATGTCTTTCAGTTTCAGTTTTGGGATGAATACTTTATGATTTTTGTGTTGTCAATTTTAGATTTTGGGACAAAATATGTTTTCTTAAACAAGTTCTGGGAAATTTTTACTATGAATTATGTGTTTTTATATTTATTTATTGTTTTTTTTTCTTAAAATTTTCTAGATTATATATTCTAATTTATATAAAATAACATTTTATTAACACAAACAACATTAACTACTGTTAACTGTTCTGTTAACAAATTAAAATTTCTGTAAAACTTCTGTTAACTTTTGTGATGCCACGAACATGTAAGCCAATATAGGGTATTATATTAGCAATATTATTACTTTGAGGTATAAAAGTAGAAGTGCAAAACTTCTAAGATTTAAACTGGGAATTGATGTCACTTTGAGGTTTTTTTGTGGGATTTTCCCAAGAAAAAAATATCTGTAATTAAATAATATATGGTGACTATAATTGCACATCTTTTTGGGTAAAAGAACACTGATTTTTTTCTTTAATACTGGATGAACCTTAATTATCATATGGGTTATCAAAAAGAGTAACTAAATCCATCTAACATTTATCAAGATTTAATGATTAAGATGTTTTTTATAACACATATAAACATTTTACTTAAACTCAATTTATTATATTACTCTTTTTCTGGCTGATTATAATACCATAACTGTTAGACATTCATATATTTTGATATTTTATTCTTTTCACTCATATATTGTGAAGATACCGAATTCATTTGACAGCAAACTCATTCGGTTACATGATCTAATTTTATTTTATTCACTAAAAACGTGTGTTTAGTTATATAATGTATTAATAAATGGTTAATTGGTTATCCACTTATCCTTAGAACATGTGCATTGGTGTAGGACAATTTTTGGTCCTTCAAATATATTAATCTTATTTTGAGAACTTTTTAAGTATAGTATGAACATTGGTGTCCCTCAGAGTTGGTCCCCTGGAAAAAATAATAGTATTTTTAATTTAAAAAATTAATTATTTAAATTAATAAATAAAAACATAATAACATTAACATTAAAAACATAAAAAAATTAAAAAGTTACAAAAACTTGGAAAAAACAAAATATACAATTAAAACATGAAAGATAAAAAAACATAAACCATACAAACATCAAAGATAAAAACAAACATTTTATTCAATTCATAGAATTTTTTTTAATTAATCTTCATTATCTGGAAGATGTCCAAAGTTAGTCCAAATATGCTCAATCAAATCTTTTTTTAACCGTTCATAAGAAAATTACAAAGTTACAAAAACTTGAAAAAAAAACAAAACATACGATTAAAACATTAAAAATTAAAAACAGTTTATTCAATCCATAAAATTAAAAACCAAAAAAAAAAAAAAAATCCAAACAACACTAACCACACAGATGCTGCCACGTGTAACGAAGGACACAACTAAAAACGTCCCATATTAAGAAACGTTCCACACAGATGCTGCCACGTGTAACGAAGGACACAACTAAAAACGTCCCATATTAAGAAACGTTCCACACAGATGCTGCCACGTGTAACGAAGGACACAACTAAAAACGTCCCATATTAAGAAACGTTCCACACAGATGCTGCCTTTTTTTATTTATTTAAAAACAAAAAATACCGAGGATATGCCAAATGTACGCCGTTGCATATGGTCTTACATTTTGACGAAATACAAATTGGTGGTCCTTACATTTTGATGATTATATTAATGTGTCAGCGATTGCAATGGACCAAGCATCGAAACAAAATAAAATAAAACATAAATCACTATTACCGTATTAAAAAGGTGAATGCATGGTTTCTAAAGACTTGGTTATATAAATGACGATAATCGTTACATAAGAGAAGATGTTTAAATTCTTGACTGTCCACAAGTAGAAAAGATAAAACCCCTCTAAATAAATCAGTAAAATTTGCTAAACAGATATAGTCGTAAACATGGTGCTTCTCTCTAAAAAAACCTAAATCATCGGCCGCCTAGTTTTACTGGGGCTCCGATGACTTTCTTAGCACCGGGGTTGGGTTTTTCTCTTTATGTAGTTGTTTTTTTCATTATTGACACATCCATATCAATTTTCTTCCAATGGTCTCAGATTTGGTTTTTCAGATCTATAATTTTTAAACCTAAAATCTTCTCAACTTTGGTTCAGCTTCTTGGTTTATGTCTCCTCCGTCAAGTTCAGCTTCAGATCTGGCCGTTTTTAGGGCAGAGGCAGCTCCAATCGATCACTCACTGCTTTAGATGAAAAAATTTCACCAACCTAAATCTAGATCTCCTTTCTTTTTCAAGAGTCTTTCACCATGAAGGATCTATAGGTTTTGGTTGTATTTCACCGCCTCTGGTAGCTCATCGTCGGAGCAACATAAGGAGGGTCGCACGGCACTCTCATCCAGTTTTATTCTGTTGGTTAAGGAGGTTCTTGTATTGTAACCTGTTTGTGTGTTTTTTCTCATCTCAGATTTGTTTTTAATTTTTAAAGATTTATGTTTTAATTTTCTTTGTTTGGATCTCTGAAATCTGTTTTGGTAAATAATCATTTAGATGTTGTGTATTTTATTAGTTTGGGTTTTTTCTCCTTAGTTTTCCTCTTTTGGTTTTAGTCTGCGGAAGTGTTCTTGTACTCCCGGCTTACATTTTCAGAAGGATTGATTTTTTTGCCGGCCTTTGTATTTTATCTTAAATTCTATCGAGGACGAAAAAAATAAAACATGGTGCTTCTATGTTTGAACCTCTAGTGCAACAAAATTGTGGTTGTTATTGTGTTTATATAGTGACTACAACCTAAAAGCAGGAAAACGTATTACCCAATAAACTACCTTATTTTAGTAATGAAGTATGCATTTTTTAAAATAAAGTTTTTTTTAACAAGTACATAGTCCTTCCATACGATATGATCCTGGCAAGTTTTCGCAACAAACAATCTTACGACAATATTCATCAAAGTTAGAAAATCCAAGCAATTACGCCCACCTCCTTTTTCTGGGATAAATAAAAATAGAAAAATACACATGGAACTATCTAGATGTTTAGTATAGTTAAGTTATAAACATTTTACTACGACCATGCTGTATATCCATTTTTTTTAATTAACTAGTATTACATGATGACGTTGTCGTTAGCATATAAATTACTTGGTTTAATAAAGATCAATTATCAGAGATGCAAAGTCTTTGTCGCCGTCCGGTGTTTTATCCGGTTAGCCGTCGGACATCTTCCGTGTTACACAGCGGTGGTGGTCGGCTCTCGTCCAGCATCGACCGGCTTCAATAGCGGCGATGGCTGGCTCTCGTCCAGTATCGACCGGTTTCATTAGCGGCGATAGCTGGCTCTCGTCTGGTATCGACCGGCTTCATTAGCGGCGATGACTGGCTTTAGTTTCTTTTTCCGGCGGAGCTTAGTTTTCTCCTTTCGGTTTCTTCCTTAATTTTGTCTTTTTCTAATAATCTCTTTGGATCTCTGGTTGGTTGGTGTTGGCGATCTCATCAATTCTGCTTCACGTCCATTGAGTTTTCTCTTGGCCTAAGTTGTTGTTGTTGCTCAACTCGCCCCTGAAAAATTTGATTCCCTTTGGCTGCTCTTTCATGTTTTCAGAGTTTCTCTTTGATAGGCAACCGTGGCCTTCTCAACTCTGAATCTCTTTTACCCGTGTTTTGCCGGATTCCTTTGAGTTTCTAGCAACCGGTGAGATTGGAGATTGATGTTTTTGGTGTAAATCGTTTTGGCCTTATTCGGTGATCAAATCAATGATGTTAGTTGGTGAATTCCGGCGACATCCTCAGAATCAGATTCACCGGTGTTGGAATCGCATGTAGCGGAGGTTGTGGGCAGAACACGTGTCCCCAGCTCATCAAAATCGTGATGACACGTCTTTGATGTTGTGTCTTCTTCTTGGGCTTTGCTTAATATAAAAGTTAACGTACTTAAGCTGTTGTTGTAAAATACGTTTCAGCTTTGTCGTCCCCGTAAACCATTCGGGCTTTGTAACTTTGTAACTGGTTGTGATATTAATATACTAGCCTTTATGAGAAAAAAAAAAACGATGCAAAGTCTTTTCACCCGTCAAAACAAAACGCATTTGCAATAGAAACTATTTTCTATAACTGCACCAAGCTGGCAAGCTCTACGTATGTTATATTATAAAGAACAAATTCTTTTGCCAAAAAAAAAAAAAAAAAAAAAAAAAANAAAAAAAAAAAAAAAAAAACAAATTCTATCAAAACACAAAAAGTTTCCCTTGTTTGGACTTAAAACCCTCTTTTTCGGTTAGTGTTTTTAACTATATTTAAGAAGAGAGCTTTATTAGAAAAAACACGTTTATTTTAAGAATCTAAACTTTTATCGTTCTAAAAGGCATTTTACTTTCTAAATCGAGTGTACGGTTTAGGATTTGTTCTTGAGAAGGTTCTGGATAGTGAGTGCTTTCAAAAGATCTGTTTCAATCAAGATGTCGTCCGCGATGGATAAGGTTTTAATGGCTATGTTACTAGAGGAGGAGGAAGCGATGCCGTTTACTATGCCAGATCTGCCGGAATACTCTTCTTCAGTGAGAAATGTGATCAGTTTGGTGGATAGAGTTCTGAATCCTAAAAGTTAGCCGATGAATAGGTTAGTGAGAAACATGCCGAGAAAGTGGCAGAAAGAGGGACGGGTAAGAGGGGTAGCGCTTACTAGTGAAAGATTTCAATTTATCTTCGATTCTGAGTATGATTTACAAGATGTTCTGAACAAAGGAGCTCATACGTTCAATGAGTGGTCTTTGGTGGTGGATAGGTGGACAGAGTTTCCTCCGGATAATTCTTTGCAGACAATCCCGATCTGGGTCCAGATCTGGAATCTGCCTATAAATTGCTACACGAAAAAGCGATTACAGCGGTGGGTGAACTAGTTGGGCAGGTATTAGAGGTGGTGTTTGACCCAGAGCAACCGCAACTACAAGAGTTTGTGAGGGTGAAGATTAAGTTTGATGTGGCTAGGCCACTTCGAAGGTCAAAAGTTATTACTCTTCCAAAGGGTGGAATAGCGGAGGGTCCGGTTTCAGTATGAGAGAATTCAAAAGCGGTGCTATAACTGTCAACGACTAACTCATGAGAAAGACTTCTGTCCCCTGCTGATAAAAAAGAGAGAAAATGCCGTTATGGCAAGAAGGAAGGGTCTAGTAGTAGAAAAGAAAGCGAAACCTTTGATTATAAAGGAGACTGATCCACTATTTGGAGTGTTGAGGGAGGATCAAGTGGGAGTAGATACAGATACAGGGAGGCCTAAGATAGCAGCAGATGTGCTAGAAGGGATGAGACAGTATCTGTTGGTGTCGGATGGTGCTGAGAAAAACCTGAGAATTGAAAAGGTTAAAAACTCAGTAAAGGAGGTTGAAAGGGATCCATTCCTTCAGAAATCAGTCCTGCGGCTTGAGCCGATGCCTCTGATGCACGTTGACGTAAACAAAGAGAAAGGAAGAGTGTTTAATTATGATGAGGCAAGTTATATGGGGGAGAAGCCAATTAAGGAAAAGTTTAACCCGATAAGGGTTATTGGTCAACCGGTAGAAGAAGAAGCTCGTGTAAGGCATTTTGAGATACCTGGTAATCTCTCAATGGGCGTGTCTGCTGATTTCCTTGGTTTGAGTCAACCTTTTCAGGCTAATCCGACGGGTTTCAGAACTGGTTTCTTTGAGACTGGTTCTGGATCTTCCGGGACTAAGCCAAATCAGAAAAAGGCAAGAGGTAGACCCTCTAAGAGTTCGCGGAAAGCCAAACCAAAGGGAGCTATAGGGATTGAAAGTTTCCAGATTCTGAAGTCCGGGGTGATAGTGGGTGAAAAAGACAAGAGAAATGCAGAGGATGGAGGTCCAAGCTATGCCAAACATACAAAGCTAAACCCTTCAGAGGTGATCCTGCGTGAGGGATTGCCCAATGCACAATGAACATAATCAGTTGGAATTGTCAAGGCTTGGGACGGTCTCAAGACTTGACAATTCACCGTCTTGAGGAAATGCGTAAAACACATTTCCCTGAGATGTTGTTCTTGATGGAAACGATGCATGGTAGGGATGTTCTAGTAGATATACAAGTTTGGTTGGGGTATGATAGAGTTTACACAGTGGAACCGATAGGAAAAAGTGGGGGTTTGGTTGTGTTCTCTAGGCGTGGAGTGAAGGTGGAAGTCAAGTATGCGGATAAAAATATGTTAGATTTGCAAGTTCAGTTTGGCGTGTTTTCTTTCGTTGTGTCGTGTATATATGGTGATCCGGTTTTTAAGAACAGAAAGGTCAATTGGGAGAGATTAAGAAGACTAGGTCTGGGGCGTTAGGAGACTTGGTGTTTGATTGGGGACTTTAATGACATTCTTCACAATGGAGAAAAGGCGGGAGGTCCCAGAAGATGTGACTCTTTGTTCAAACCTTTCTCGGAGATGTTGGAAGCATGTCACATGATGGAGGTACCAAGTCAAGGTCATGAGTTTACATGGGCAGGAAAGAGGTATGATTTGTGGATACAGAGTCGGTTGGATAGGGCTTTTGGGAATAAAGAGTGGTTCAAACAGTTCCCAGACTCTAATCAAACGGTTTTGGAGATGCGGGGATCTGACCATAGACCAGTCTGGCTAAAACTTACGAATCAAACAGAGGTGTGTAGAGGTATGTTTAGACTGGATAGAAGAATGGTGGGCAAACCAATGGTAGCAGAAGTGGTGGCTCAAGCTTGGGGAAATAATGCAGTGAATGGTGGGAGGAAATTATCAGACAGAGTTAAGTTATGTAGGCAGGCTCTCAGTCATTGGAAAAGAAATAACTCGATGAATGCAAAGGAGGCTATTTACCAACTTCAAGATGCCCTCGAACAAGAACAGTCTTCTTCTTTTCCAAGACGAGGAATGATTTCAAATCTAAAAAGGCAGTTGGCTAAGGCATACAGAGAAGAAGAAGAATTTTGGAGTCAAAGAAGCAGGTTCAAATGGTTGAAAAAGGGGAATAAGAACTCAAGGTTTTTTCATGCCTCGGTTAAGGAGAACCGGTCTCGGTTGCGGATTGATGTTTTAATTGATAAAAACGGAGTGGAGCAAAAAACTGAGGCAGCAAAAGGGGAGGTAGCAATCGACTATTTTCAACACCTTTTTACATCATCAAATCTGGATTCCTTTGCAACTTGGTTCTCGGGGTTACCAGTTCGTGTGTCGGGGGAGATGAACGAGCAGTTGATCCAAGAGGTTACAAAAGAGGAAATAAGGGTAGCTCTTTTCTCAATCGACCCGGCTAAAGCTCCTGGGCCTGATGGCATGTCTACAATGTTCTTCCAACATTACTAGGACATTGTAGGAGCTCAACTGGTTAAGGAAGTGTTGTTGTTCTTCGAAGAGGGCTCGTTTCCGGAAGAATGGAACTTCACGCATATCTGTTTGTTACCTAAGATTATTCACCCGACTCTGATGAAAGATCTTAGGCCAATAAGTCTATGTTCAGTGGTGTATAATGTGATATCTAAAGTATTGGTGAAGAGATTGCAACCGTTGTTGCCACATATTGTGTCAGAAACTCAAACTGCCTTTGTACCGGAAAGATTGATATCGGACAACATTTTGGTGGCACACGAGCTAGTCCACAGTCTACATACTATGAGTGGGGTGTCAAAGGACTACATGGCAATCAAGACAGATATGTCAAAAGCGTATGACAGAGTGGAATAGAGTTATATTCAGTCTCTTTTGCTGGCTTTAGGGTTTCACACTAAGTGGGTGGAGTGGATTATGTTCTGTGTGGTTTCGGTGTCATTTTCGGTTCTCATAAATGACCATCCGCATGGGGTGATAAAACCACAAAGAGGTCTTAGGCAGGGTGACCCGTTATCACCTTTTCTGTTCGTCCTATGTACTGAAGGTCTCACTCACCTCCTGAACAAAGCTCAGAGAGAAGGTAAAATCGATGGAATTCAATTACACACTGATGGTCCGGAGATTCACCATCTCCTCTTTGCGGACGATAGCCTCTTCATGTGTAAGGCTAATGAGGATCAAGCTGGAGTTTTGATGTCTATCTTACAGTCTATGGAAAGGCCACGGGGCAAGAAATTAATCAAGCAAAGTTCTCAATTACTTTTGGAGCCAACGTGGATGACATAGTCAAGTTTGAGGTTCAAAACAAGTTGGGGATTGTCAACGAGGGTGGAGCGGGTAAGTATCTAGGACTCCCGGAATGTTTCAGTGGTTCAAAAGTGGAGTTGCTAAGCTATATAAATGATAGGATGATTGTCAAAGTGTCGGGGTGGCATGCAAAAACACTGTCTATGGGAGGAAAAGAAATCCTGATAAAATCTGTAGCTATGGCTATGTCGTTGTTTGCCATGTCTTGCTTTAAACTGCCTAAGAGTACATGTGCAAACTTATCAAGTGCGATGGCCAACTATTGGTGGAGTGCAAGGGAAGGGCATCGCAAAATCCACTGGCTTAGTTGGGACAAACCGTGTCTGCCTAAAGATGTAGGTGGAATGGGTTTAGGGACATCAATTTGTTTAATTAAGCTCTTCTAGCTAAACAGGCGTGGCGGTTAGTACAGTTTCTCAATAGTCTCTTCGCAAAGGTAGTGAAGTCGAGATATTTTCCACACTCGTCCTTTATGGAAGCAGGGCTTGGACAAAGACCGTCGTACGGGTGGAGAAGCATCATCTTTGGTAGAGACCTGCTCAAAAAAGGGATTCGAACTAGAGTGGGGAATGGAAAATCGTTACAGGTCTGGTTGGATCCGTGGGTGGAAGATGATATTATGAGACCTCCTTGGATTAAAAACTCTTTGATTGATATTAATCTCAGAGTAAAAGATCTGATTGATTATCAGAAAAGAGATTGGGATGACCAGAAACTAGAGTATCACTTTCTGCCGGTTGATGTTGAGCGAATAAAGAAACACAAACCAGTGGTGGATAGAGAAGATTTCTTGGTTTGGAGATTTCATAAGAGTGGTGATTTTACGGTGAAGTCGGCCTATTGGCCAGTGGATCAGATCAACAAGCAACTGCTATACCAAGAAGCGGATATCCAGCCATCTTTAAAACTTTTGAAAGTACAGGTGTGGAAGCTTCAAACTGATCCAAAGCTCAAAGTTTTCCTATGGAAAGTGTTGAGTGGTGCCTTGCCTGTTTTATCAAAGCTGAATCAGAGAGGTATGAGGTTGGATGAGAGATGTCACGTTTGCGGACAAGAGGGAGAAACAATCAACCATGTGTTCTTTGAGTGTTTTGGGGCAAGACAAGTTTGGACTCTCTCGGACTACCCTTCACCGGAGTTTGGGTTTGATAAATGCTCGATTTACTCGAACATGCAACATTTGTTGGTAAACAGAGGAAACAATCAGTGGCCTCTTTTGCTCAGAAAAAGTTTCCCTTAGATCATCTGGCATATATGGAAAAACAGAAATACATTTTTCTTTGAAGGGAAATGTATTTCACCTATCCAATCAGTGCAAAAAATTTGGGATGATGTCGATGAATGGTTTGTGGCTCAGAGAACGGATTCTAATGGAGAAGAAAGGAGTGAGGAAGCACCGGAGGGAGTAACAAGGGAATCGGAAAAAAGAAACACGAGACAACTTGCAGTAAGAAATAATGGGAGATGGGAGGGTCCACCTACCTCTTGGGTCAAATGCAATGTGGGGATTTCCTGGTCAAAAAGAAACCGACTCGCTGGTGTGTCGTGGGTGTTGCGGAATGATGAAGGTATGGTGATTATGCATAGTCGCAGGGCTTTTTCTAATGTGCCCAACAGGGATCAAGCGAGCTTTCTAGCTACACGATGGGCTGTTGAAAGTTTGGCGAGCCATAGATGTGGGAAAGTCATTCTAGCGTTGGAAGATGTTTCGCTAGTTAGATGTGTTTCGAAGCCAATAGCGTGACCTTCTTTTGCGTATGAGTCAGGGGAATTGCTCAGTTTATTAAGATGTTTTGATCAGTGGAAGGTGGTAATAGAAAATCCAAATACTAATAGAGGAGCTTCTCTCATTGCTCAGAGTGTAACTAACGATTGTCGTTTACAGTCCTATGTGGCGTCTAGCTACCCGAGGTGGCTTCAAGCAGTGTTTGAGGATGAGAGGGTTCGATCCTCTTTATAGCATGTTGGTGGTGTTTTAGTGCCCGAATGGTGTAAGTGTTAACCATTTTTTTGTATAGGCCAGGTTTCCTTAACTGGTGTGGGCTAGGGTAGGCTTTTAGGCTAATTATGGGTCGATGTCAAGTTTTTTTGAAAAGGCTAAGTTGTAAACCCATGTAACAAAAGGATCACTCTATTCCAAATCAATAGAAATCAGTTGACCAACAAAAAAAAAAAGAAAAAAAAAAAAGAAAAAAATAAATAATCGAGACGCTAGTCGCTAGCTAGCCTTGTACGGCTTGTACATTTTGATATCATATAAATAATCACTATCAGTTTTTCGCCTTGTACGGCTTTAATTCTTTCACCATCTTAAGTTTGTTAAGTTTCCCGAAATGAGTTGATGTCATTTATGATTTGAGTACAATATCAGAATGTTTTTAAAGAATTATGACTTGGGTCTTGCAATTTATAGTGTACCTTTAAGAAATTTTGAACTTGATTTCAGTATTATTTTCAAGTGAATCACTTGGAATTTAAGATTTTAGCATATAAGAAATCTATCTTCTATAAAAAAAAAGAGTCTTATACACAACAAAATTTAAAAAGACAAAGTTTCCAAAATTTTATCAATTAGAATATCCACACGACCACACCTATTGCATATGTTCATTCTTAAGTCGAACAAAAATAAAACAAAAAAAATAATACTAAGAAAAGAAAAAAAACGTAAGTCATATTTTCATACAAGAAAAGCTAATTAAGTTTAATAATAAATAACACAACTAATTAAAGAAAACACACACTAGATATTAAATCTATCCCCAAAATTTTTATAACTATTGTACATGAGAAGCTTTATAAATAATAGAAATTTTGTCATATAAATATTGAGATGGTCAATAGATTAAAGAAAAAAATATCTGTTATTGAATAATATATGGTGCCTATAATTGCACATCTTTTTGGCTTTGGGTAAAAGAACACTGATTTTTTCTTTAATAATGGATTGACCTTAATTATCATATGGGTTATTAAAAAGAGTAACTAAATCAATCTAACATTTATCAAGAATTAATGATTAAGATTTTTTTATAATACATATAAACATTTTATTGAAACTCAGTTTATTATTAAAAAATACTTAGGTTCACCCTCTCCTCTCTCTGAACCAATCAGAATGTTTTATATAATATTTCATTTAAAAAATAAATCAAAATTAATTATAAAGCAAAACAAATTATGTATACTTCTATTTAAGAAAAGTTAAATACTGGTTTGGTTTAGATTTTACAATTAAACGAGGTTATATATGATTTGGGTTTATAAATGAGAATTAGAGTTTAGATTTTACAATTAAAACGAAATTAAATGTTGGTTTTGAGTTTACAAATGAGGTAGTTAGAGTTAAATTTTACAATTAGAACAAAATTATAAGTCGGTTTGGGTTTACAAATAAGATGGTTGGAGTTTAGATTTTACAATTAAAACGAAATTATACGTCGGTTTGGTTTTACAAATAAGGTGGTTAGGTTTAAATTTTACAATTAGAACGGAATTATATGTCGGTTTGGTTTACAAATGAAGTAGTTAGAGTTTAGATTTACAATTATAACGAAATGATATAACGGTTTGGGTTTACAACAAATAAAGTGATTATAGATTAAATTTACAATTAGAACAAAACTATATATCAGCTTAGCTTATAAAAAAACTGTTTGAAAATTTTTATTCTACTAAACCGATATATAGTTCCGTTCTAATTAATTGACTTACGAACTTTTATATAAAAGAGCGGTGTGAAGATACCAAATTCATTTGACATCATACTCATTCGGTTACATCATAGAATTTTATTTTATTCACTAAAATGTGTGTTGTGTTTAGTTATATATTAATCATGAGAAGGTTAATTGGTTGTTTCCTTACAATTTGACGAAAAACAAATTGGTGTTCCTTACATTTTGAGAATTTTTTTTTTTTTGGGCAACATTTTGAGAATTATATTAATATGTGTCATAGCGATTGCAGTGGATCGAGCATCTAAACAAAATAAAATAAAATAAAATAAAACATAAATCACTATTACCGTATCAAAAGGTGAATGCATGATATCTAAAGACTTGGTTATATAGATAACGATTGTCGTCACATAAGAGAAGACGTTTAAAATTCCTGACTGCTCACAAGTAATAAAGTTCATAAAACCCCTCTAAATTAAAATCAGCAAAATTGCTAACATATATAATACTAAACATGGTGCTTCTATGTTTGAATCCCTATTGCAACAAAATTTTGGTTGTTATTGTGTTTATATAGTGACTACAACGTAACAGCAGGAAAACGAATTACCTAATAAACTACTTTATTGTAGTAATGCACTATGCATTCTTTTAAACAAAGTATGCTTTTTTAACAAGTACATATTCCTTCCATACAATATGGTCCTGGCGAGTTTTCGCAACGAACAATCTTACGACAATATTCATCAAAGTTACAAGTCCACATGTTACACTGTCCAGTCTTTCCTGCTTTTCCTTTACACCATATGCCATCACAATCATCTCTTGATCCGCACAGTGGAATATAGCTTCTACCCATTTTTCTTGATGCATTGGTTTCATGCAACAAAAATGTGCCTACATGATATTCAAACGAATTTTTTAAACATGTTGCAAAATTGATGTTGTTATAGATGCATGTAATAGAAATTTAAAGAGGGAAACTTACAAGATATGAGAAAGAAGAAGAGGAAAAGCGATGTTAGTCTAGACGCCATTGATAGAATAGAAGATGGAAAAGTTTTGTTTTTCTCTTCAGATATTGTGTTTAGTGGAATGATTTCGATGACTATATATTGTAACTTTTTGAAGCGTTTCCCGTATTTTCAGTGTTTGACTGTTCAAACATTTATTGTGGTCTTTGAAATGTTTTTATTGTTTTCTCATTGATTATTAGGTAACCAGTTAATATAAGATTTTTTTTTGTCAACATGTCCTTCCAAGTTTTTTAAATATTAGCAGAAAAAAATGGAAAGTCATGCAAAGGTGACTAGTGGCAACACCACTTGCTGAAGTGAATCAGAACAAAATTAATCTAAGAATTTTTTTTCTTTCACTTAGAAATCAAATTGAAAGTTACTTATAAAGCAATAGGATGGATAAGTCTCATGTTTCATTTATGATAGATATTAATTTTTCCACCAAATATAGATATAGATTTCTCAAAATTTATATTCATGAGATAATTTGAATATGGTGATGATTATTTCAGTTTTTTTATAGGTTGATGAGAGTAAGAATACACAATGTGTTAAAAGGAAAAATTATATTAGACTCTCATAATCATAGTGTTACAACTTATGTTTTTTTATATACACAAAGTATTTCCTAAACTAAAGTAATGTAAATGTAAATAATATATTTAGATAAATGTAAATATTCTTAAACTATATCTTCTAGATTCTTTTCAATCTTCATAATTTACATATTCTTGGATTTGTCATCTCGACCGTCGATCTTGGTCGATCTCCAGTTCTCGATATCGATATGCCACTACCCCCGCCAAGCTCATACATGATAACACGGGTGAGATTGGACAAGTCTTCAAAATAATAGATTTATACCCAACCGTCGGGTCATTGATGTTTATACCCGATCGTAGGGTCAAAGAGGCTACAATACCCAGCCGTTAGGTCACCGACGTTTATACCCGGTCGTAGGATCATCAACCCGTTTATACTCTGCCGTAGAGTCATCAATGGTGTTTATACTCAGCCGTAGAGTCATCTTCGTGACATTTATACTCAGCCATAGAGTCAATCTTCATCGATTTAAAATCACAAGTTTGGATTGTTTTTCGAACTTCTTGTTCATGAAGAAACTTGTGTAGTGGTCATGACTAGATTCAAATTCTTCACCGTCGGACCAGCATCGTATCCGTTGGAATCAGAGTTAAGTATAGACGCGTATCTTCACGACTTCATCTTCTTTGCATGCGATGAAGAACATAAGCGTCAAATCAACTTCATGGCATAAACCCTTGCCATTGAGGTTAGGTGGCTAGTGGATATGGGACTAGTTTAGAGTATTTATTATTATTATTATTTCTTATTTATTAGTTTTAAAAAAACGTCGTTTCAGTTTGGTATGAGACCCTTTACGGTTCTAGGTTTGAGTTCACTAGGCTTTGTGCTGTAGATGTTTGGGATTTGCATGTCTTGATTGATTATGTGAGTTAGTCAATTGTATGTGGCATGAAGTCCTAGAACATCCTCTTCGAGCCTGTAGTGTGATTCCACGATGAGTTATGTTTTTTTGTTATGCTTAATTGCGTGCTTAGCCTTCTGTTCATGGTAGTGCAGATGGTGAGAGAGGATGATGTTGCTGGTCGTGGTCGAGGACGCGGTCGTGGTCTTGGAAGGGGCAGAGTCCCAGCAGTTCGTGATATTGTGGACCAGAGTGTGACAGCTGAGGGTGTTGGCGAGTCGCAGGGCGTTCAGGAGGGATCCACGAGTGTGGCCGGTGGGGGCAGTGTTGGTCCTCGAGTGGCTGGTGATGCTAGGGTTCAGGGTGCGGGAGTCCCAACGGGTGGATTCCCTGTAGGACGTGTTGACCTGGTGGGCTTGTTGACACAGCTGTTGGAGCGGATACTAGGAGTGGGTCCGGCTCAGGTACAGGTAGTACCGCCAGGGGCGGCGGGGTGCAGCAGCCAGTGGCTGCGAATGTAGGAGTTCGTTCTCGTTATGTCAGTATGTTGAGGGAGATGAACTATATTGGTACCGAGCGGTTTTCGGGAGGTACTGATCCTATTATTGCTGATGCATTGAGGACGAGAGTGGAACGTAACTTCCAATATCTCAGATGTCCTGAGGAGTTTTAGCTGGATATAGCGGTCCACAACCTGGTTGGTGATGCTCAGTTAAGGTGGAGAGCAGTGACTGCTAGGATAGTGCAGAGGGAGATGTCTTGGGCTGACTTCGTCTTGGAGTTAAACCGCAAGTATTTTCCTAGATAGGCACTAGATCGGTTGGAGGAGCAATTCCTTAGGGGACTCGATCAGTGCGGAAGCTTAACTTGGAGTTTAGTCGACTTCTGATGTATGGGGGTCGGGCTATGGAGTTTGAGGATGCTCAGATCAGGAGGTTTATGACTTGAGGCTTCACTGTAGAGGTTGGGGTTATGCTACGCGTGCATAGCTGGTGGAGACTGCAGCAGAGATTGAAGAGGATATCTGGGCACAGGTAGTGACGGGTAGTCCGGAGGTGCAGCCTAGGAAGGCTCATCACCATGGGGGTTTTGTCAAGGGCGGCAAGCCTGCGCAGAGAACCAAGAGGAAGTGGGAAGCTACACAGAGGCCGAGTGGTGCAGGGTGCTACGCGTTTGGTAGTTTGGAGCACAGGGTAGCTAGCTGTCCCTATAGGAGTGCAGCGCCGACAGCTCAGGCGGCGGTTTGTGTATGCTATCATTGTAGGGAGGTTGTGCACATCAGGCCTCAATCCCCAAGTTGATGCAGATGGTAGTGGCAGCGGTGCAGCATGTGGTGCAGCCTGGAATGCAGCAGGTGGGATGGATTGAGCAGGCGCCATGGGTTTACACGACTGTCGAGACTGGTGGAACCAGTGCCGGGGCGATCACAGGTATAATTTTTGGTACTTAAACATGTGAATTTCAGTAGGTTCAGATTATGTTTTGCATGTGTTAAAGTGTTAGGTTCTCAACACATAAGGTTTGTGTAGGGACATTGTTGGTGGGCGGTTTAAGTCCCATGTTATGTTTGATTCTGGAGCTACTCTTAGCTTCATTACTCTGGAGTGCGCAGAGAGTGTTGATATCAAAGGAGATCCTGGGGAGTAAGCGGGAGTTGTCAGAGTTGCTGGAGGAAAGTTCCTAAGGGTCATTGGACGGGCGAGGGGTGTTGATATTCAGATCGCAGGAGAGTCACGGCCAGCGGATTTGATTATCAGTCCAGTAGAGTTGTGTGATGTTATTTTTGGGATGGATTGGCTACATCAGCATATGGTTCCTCTTGATTGCCATCGGGGTAGAGTTTAGTTTGTGCGTCCAGGAGGGAAGTTGATTTTTGAGGGAGTTAGATCGACTTCGGGGAGTCTCGTGATCTCGGCCATGCAGGCTGGGAAGATGATCAAGAAAGTCCGTGAGGCATATTTGATTACTATATCGATGCCGGAGTCAGTGGGGCAGTCTACGATTAGCGGTAATTAGGTTGTTGAGGAGGTTGAGTATGTGTTACAGTCGTTGCAGGGGTTACCACCATCTTGGTATGATCCTTTCACGATTGAACTAGAACTAGGGACGACATAGTTATCCAAGGCTCTTTACAAGATGGCTCGAGCAGAGATGGAGGATCTGTTGAATAAAGGATTCATTCGTCCTAGTGTATCACCATGGGGAGCGTCGATGTTATTCGTTAAGAAGAAGGATGGAAGTTTCTGCTGGTGTATTGACTATAGGGGTCTGAACCGGGTCACTATGAAGAACAACTCTTCACAGGATTGATGAGTTGTTGGATAAGTTGAGAGGTGCTTCTTGGTTCTCCAAGATAGATCTGGCGTCGGGTTATCATCAGATTTTGATAGATGAGGCAGATGTGAGGGAGACCGCATTTAGGACGAGGTATGGGCGTTATGAGTTTGTGGTGATGCCGTTTGGGTTGACTAACACACCAGCAGCATTTATGAGATTGATGAACAGTGTGTTTTAGAGGTTTTTGGACGTGTCTGTCATCATTTTCATCGACTATGTCCTGGTTTATTCTAAGAGTCCTGAGGAGCATTCAGTACATTTGAGGGCAGTTCTAGAGAAGCTGCGGGAGCAGAATTTGTTTGATAAGATGAGCAAGTGTAGTTTTTGGCAGCATGAGATGTGTTTTCTGGGTAATATTGTTTCCGCAGAGGGGGTTTCTGTATATTCAGAAAAGATTCAGGCTATCAGAGATTGGCCTAGACTGCAAAATGCCACAGAGATCAGGAGTTTCCTTGGATTGGCAGGTTACTACAGGAGATTTGTGCAGGGCTTTGCGAGCAGAGCGTGTCCGATGACTAGGTTGACAGGGAAAGATGTTCCTTTTGTTTGGTCACAGGAGTGTGAGGAGGGCTTTGCAAGCCTGAAGGAGATGCTGACTACTACGCCAATGTTGGTTTTGCCAGAGCAGGGAGAACCATATTTGGCTTATACAGATGCATCCAGAGTTGGTTTGGGGTGTGTGTTAATGCAGCATGGGAAGGTGATTGCCTACGCTTTGCAGCAGTTACAGAAGCATGAGGACAACTATCTTACTCATGACTTGGAGATTGGATGTTGTAGTTTTTGCCCTGAAGATTTGGAGATCTTATCATTATGGTGCAAAGGTGCAGGAGTTTGCAGATCATAAGAGCCTGAAGTACATATTCACTCAGCCCAAGCTGAACTTGAGGCAGAGACGGTGGATGGAGCTGGTGGTAGATTATGATTTGGAGATAGCCTATCACCTTGGTTCCAGATGCTTTAAGTTAGAAGCGGGCGGCTTCGGCTCAGGAGTAGGATATGGAGTCTCTGGTAGGAGATATCAATGCGTTGAGTTTATGTGCGGTTTCTCAGGAGCCATTGGTTTTGGTGGTGGCTGACAGAGCAGATCTTTTGAGCAGAGTGCGGTTGGCTCAGGAGAAAGATTTGAGTTTATGTAGATTCAGAGTATCAGGTTTCGACTAATGGTACTATTTTGGTTCATGGGCGTATTTGTGTGCCTAAGAATGAGGAGTTGAGGCATGAGATCCTAAGGGAGGCTTATGCTAGCATGTTCTCTATTCATCAAGGAGCGACTAAGATGTACCGCGATCTCAAGAGGTATTATCACTGGGTCGGGATGAAGAAGGATGTGGCTAGTTGGGTCACGAGGTGCGATATGTGTTAGTTAGTGAAGGCCGAGCATCAGGTTCCAGACGGGTTACTGAAGAGTCTTCCCATTCCAAAGTGGAAGTGGGATATGATCACTATGGAATTTGTGGTAGGGTTTCCAGTGTCTCGGACTTTTGATGTTATTTGGGTCATTGTGGACCGGTTCACTAAGTCGACATATTTTCTGGCCATTAAGAAGACTGATGGAGCAGTGGTCTTGGTTAAGAAATATGTGAAGGAGATAGTCAGGTTGCATGGGGTGCCAGCGAGTATTGTGTCTGATAGGGATTCCAAGTTCACTTCAGTGTTCTGGAGGGCGTTTTAGACAGAGATGGGCACTAAGGTGCATATGAGTACAACTTATCATCTCTAGACCGATGGGGAGTCATATAGGACAATCCAGACGCTGGAAGATTTTCTGAGGATGTGTGTGTTGGATACAGGTTGTCATTGGGCAAATCACCTGAGCTTGCTTGGTAGAGTTTGCTTACAACAATAGTTACCAGGCGAGTATTGGGATGGCTCCCTATGAGGCATTGTAGGGGAGGCCATGTTGTATACCGTTATGCTGGACTCAAGTGGGGGAGAGGAGTATGTTCGGGGAGAGTTTTGTTCAGGAGACCTCAGAGAAGATTCGGGTTCTCAAGCTGAACATGAAGGAAGCTCAGGATCGGCAGAGGAGTTATGTCGATAAGAGGAGGATAGATCTTGAGTTTCAGGTGGGAGACAGAGTGTACCTCAAGATGGCCAAGGGTGGTGTATGTCGACACCAACAATTTCTGGTTCGACAAAATCGTTTTAAATTGTCGACTTGGGTCGGTTTGGTTTAAGAAAAACCATTGGACCGTGATATTTAATTGGGAGAACGACCTAGGTCGTGTCTTTTGTTTTTTTACGCCGCTTATCAGAGAAAAGAGAGAGAGAACAGAAGGAAAAAAGAAACGGTTGAGTGTTCTTGAGTTTTTGAGAGGATTTGGGAGATTTCTTGGCTGTTTTTGAGAGATCTGAGGTTAGAAAGGTGCTAGAAGCTTGCTAGGAGGGCTGGATTCGTTGTTGTTGGTCAGAATCTTCCTGCAAAGAGGTGAACGCATGACCATGGTTGATCTAAACCTGAGATTTCCTTTTGTCTTGCTTGTTTGGTGTTGTTTGTGTGTTTTTCTTGCTGGGTATAGTTGCTATAGGTTCCTACGGACTAATATGGCTTTGGGAATGAGTTTTGGACGGATTGGAGATGATGGGAAGCGAGATTCGACTCTCGGCTTCGAACGGATCGCGATTGCAGACCAGCAGCGTGTCGGTCCACACCATTGAGCAGCATCGATCGACACTGTAGGGTAGTGTCGATCGATATCAAGGGCCAGTGTCAGTCGTCACTTAGCTGGTGTCGGTCGACACCTCCTTTCCAGCGAGACATGCTTGCTTCCTGGTTTGTCTGTTTTGTTTGTTGATTGTTTTGGATATTGGTATCTCAGTTGCTTGTGTGTATAGCCCAGTAGATGGGAGGATTGCCTTACTGAGTGTTTATCAAATATTCATGCATCTCAATTTGTGTATGTGGTGCAGGTAAAGGCAAAGTGTTATCGTGGAATCAAGGCAATGAAGAGGAGGATGTTCTAGGGACTCGATTGGTTGTTGTCTGGCATTGCTAGGTTGCTAGAGTTGATTCATTAGAATATTCCTAGGTTGCTGGTTCTATATTTCATGTTGTTTGGTTATTGGGTATTTGTTACGTTTTAGTATTGGATATTTATTGAATATTGGTATTGATTATTTTTCCGCTGTTTGGTTTGGTTTTGGTTAGGTGGCTAGTGGATATCCGACCACTAGCTTAGAGTATTTATTATTATTATTTATTATTTATTATTTAAAAAACGGGTCGGATTTTCAAATAGAGATCCACAGGATCGACTGCTCTGATATCATGATAGATTGATGAGAGTAAGAATACACAATGTGTTAAAAAAAAAAGAATTATATTAGACTCTCATAATGTTACTACTTATGTTCTATTATATACACAAAGTATTTCCTAAAGTCAAATAATAAAACTGTAAATAATAGCCCTGTTCGTTTAGGAGCCGCATGACTCTTTACAGTGACAGCTTTTTAAAAGGTGGAGTTTTGTAATTTTTTAAAAATATTTTGTAAATATGAGTATCTTTAGGGATATAGGTGTAAATTTTTCACATTCCGCCAATAAAAGTTGCAGAAGAAAATATGAACGGCGGAATGTGAAAAATTTACTTGTTCATATTTTCTCATGCAACTTTTACATTTTCATATTTAAGTGAATTACACTATCATATGAGTGAATTATAGGGATATAAGTGAACATATTTGCCTTTCCGCCATTTAAGCTGCGACTATCGCTGTGTAAATTTTTGTAATGGCAAATTTGCTTTTAAAATCTCAGCGATAGTCGCTGGTTTAAAATAAGCAGTTGGATGGTGTGGCCGTTTTTTCTGGCGATTCATTTAATGACGTTGCGAATCATCTGCTACCTTCCGCGACTCATCTAAAACTTAAACTTTCAAGCTCTGTCATCGTTTAAATATGTTGCTACTCTTTGTGAGATGTCGTTTTACTCTGTCGCTGCCGCTGTCGCAGCGTGTAGCAAAAGAACAGGGCCATTATATTTAGATAAATGTAAATATTCTTAAACTATATCTTCTAGATTATTTTCAATCTTCATAATTTACATATTCTTGGGTTTGTCATCTCGACCATCAATCTCGGTCGATCTCCAGTTCTCTATATCCCAATATTTTTTTTCGTGAAGAATACATACTAACGGTAAAAAATCTTTAACTTATAATACTCCCTCAATTTCATAAGTTTGTAGTTATTATTACTATCTTGAAAAAAAAAAAATATTGACAGTTTCATACAAATCCAAAACCAAAAAATAATGTCGTGCACGGTAAGCTTATCCTCACAATCACTTGCTGTCTTGCACGGTAATGGAGTCTCAGCTGGTAGTAGATTAAGATTTTTTCTGTTTGAAGGTGGTGAAACCGGCGAACATAGACAATGAGAATCTATACATTTTACCGATGCGATTAAACAATGAACGTCTTGGCAATCATCTACCGTCGAGCAGCTATGATATTTGACTTGAGCTTCAGCTACAGGTATGGTCACTAATCTGATGCCTAATATAGAGACATCGATTTCATTAGTGATTGCAACCCAAATTTATTCCGTACATTTAGCATGTGAATTGAAGTTTCATGAAATAATATAGACTTACATGTAAGAATTAGCGAAACGAACATGAGAGAAATCGTTTTTGATGCCATTTGATTTGGTGAGGGTAATTGATGGTTTAACAAGATAAAAATAATAAATATGAGTGAAAATATACAAATGTTGAAAGGAAACATATATAAAATATTTAATTAAGGAATAAAAGGAATAAAATAAACTTAGTTAGGAATGGACAGTAAGAATGGTAATGAATTTATTTTCTAGATTAAATTAAAATATGAGAATGGCATCTAAACGATTTCATACTTATTTGGATATTATAATTTACCTTCTTAGAAAAATTATTCAAATAGAAATGTATAGTATTTAATTTTAATCAATATGTAATACTTATGTAATTATATCACTTAAAACTCATAAATTTTATTTCATATAGAAATATATTTTACAAAATGAAATTTGTTATTAATTTCATTCATGATAAAATTATAGTATCTATTTCAATTTTATTTTAAAATAAATTTTTGTTTATAACCTTCTTAAAAAATTTATAGAAATATAATAGATTTACTATTCAGAAAATATTTAAATTTTGAAATTAAGTTTATAGATATTTATTTTCTATTTTGTAAATATATTTGCTCTGATTGTTCCTCACTAAATTGATGCGTCATACTTTTTTCTACAATCTTCTATATAAAAAGGTATGATGTCAGAAGTATCTTTAGTCAAGTGTTATAGCATCACATCTGTAATTGATCTCATTGGAGTTCGATTTCATTAAATTGTGTTACCCTCTGTAGCAGGGATTGGATATGGATCGGACTTGATCGATTCAGTAATGACAAAAAAAAGGTATGATATGAGGTTTGGGTGGAAATAAACCATTGTTTACACTACTTGATGGTAACGTCCAAAGAAAACGTTGGAGACTTTTAAAAATGTGAATTTATTTTGAAGATTGTAAATTTTTTTGAGAATAAAACCATTTCCAGATAGCAAAAATTTGGAACTTTTAAAACTCATTTTTCCTTATAAATAATTATGTATTATTATTCCAATTTACTTTAGGTAAAAGATTCAGCACCATTCAAGTAAAACGTATTTTCTAAAACATATTTCGAACCAGTCTTTAATTCAATTAACTCACCAAACCCTACGAATGTTAAGAAAAAATAGAAATAGAGGGGGTAAAACTCCTTTTCAATTAATAATACAAAGAGAGAAATAAAAAATTTAACCCTTGCCGGTCGCGGGTTGATCAGAAGGTTTTTTGCTGATGTGCGATACGGACATCAACAGTGGAGATTGTTTACAACATAATCAGCATCAGTATTAACGCTGCGTAATATCTAGAAGAAGAAAATAATGTTACTACCAAACTATACCTAAAAGATACATCTGCTGATGATGACCTATCGTTGGATTTGTAAGTATGGGACATTTGTAGTTTTACACAAAATTCAGAGTAAGACTAAAGAGAATACTTTCTTGAGAAACTTATTTGTGTGTAATTCCTCCAAAATTATTTTAGCTATTAAAAAAAAACAAACTACAAATACTGGATAGATCTTGTTCACGCTTGATTTAGTAATGGGCTTTCATAGGCCCATGATACTGCTAATGGAAATATAAAGCGTTGTGTCAAAAATTTCACCGGCAGAAAAGAAGGTAAATAAAAAAGAGGATCAATCTTGCCAAGGATCACTCTCTGCCCTAACTTCAGATGGTTCAATTACTTCTGCTTCTCCACTTTTGTCATCTCCTTCATTCACAGTCGAGCTTTCTTCTTCTTCAACTCTACCCCATCTTCCTCCAACCGCCATTGCCATCATCTCATATATCTTGTTCCCTAGCTCAGCCGGGCTATCAGGCTGTTCAACAAACACATCAAAAGTGAGTCAAAAGATCCACTTCAGATTATACCTGGAAACACATAAAAGCTAAAGTGCTATTGGATTTCTTACAGTAAATCCACTTGAGATTATAGCAGTGTCATATAAGAGGTCAACCACTCTTGTTGCTTCAGTGCTCTCTGGTGCATTCTTACAAGCAGCCTACACCAAAAAACTTACAAATATTAATGGCTTTTCTCGAGATCTCCGAGACGAGAGATTCCTTAAGGAATATATAGCAAGCACTTACATTTAAGTCTTTGATGATGGGATGATCTGGATTGATCTCTAGAATTCTCCTACCTCTCATGAACTCCAAGCTTGAAGTGTCTCCAAGAGCTTGTGCCTTCATTAATCTGTCACCATAAACAGCCACAGTAAGTTTGATGATGTTAATTTTCGTTTTTAATATAGCCTTTGCTAAAGTACTAACCTTTCCATATTAGCTGACCATCCGAATTTGCCTGAGACAAGCACACAAGGAGAAGAGCTCAAACGATTTGAGACTTGGACTTTAGCAACTTTTTCATCGAGCTGCTGTTTTATCCAGTCACAGAGAAGGTTAAACTCTTGTTTAGCTTCCCTTTCCTTTACTTCATCTTCATCTCCTGCGAGAATAGACAGATTTTTGTTACAAACAAATGGTCAAGATAAATGCACGAGATTCGATGAAAACACTACTTACCGAGTTCCAAATCTTCTTTGCTGATATCAACAAACTTCTTTTCTTTGTAGGTTTGTAAATTCTGAATTGCAACCTCATCAATTGGTTCAACCAAGTACAGAACCTATCATTCAAAACGCCAGCGGTAAGAAAGCAAATCAAACCAGAATCATGCACCAAGACAATATATTTTGACGATGAAAACCTAAGCTTGAAACATATACCTCAATGTCTTTTTGGATTAGTTTCTCCAAGAAAGGGGCAGACTTGGCACTCTTTAGACTATCGGTTGCAAGGTAGTAGATCGCCTTTTGGTTCTCTCCCATGTTCTCGATATATTCATCCAAGCTTGTCAATTCCTCTTCATTCTTGGAAGTGAAGAATCTAAGAAGCGGTGTAATACGCTTGTGGTTACCAGTGTCTTCGATACAACCCAATTTAAGGAATCTACCAAAGTTCTCCCAGAATTTCTTGTAATCCTGGAATCATTTGTACCACATAAATATCTCCGATCTTCAAAAGAGCTTAAGTGAACAAAATGGGATTAGGGAAATACATACCTCTTTGTTTTCACTTTCTGAGATTTCTTGTATCATGTCAAAAGTTTTCCTAATGAGCCTCTTCCTCATGATTCTTACCTGTGATTATCATCAAGAAAATAGTTAAGTTACCAGGTGAGATTTTTACATAATCAACATGTGTATTAATAACTGTTGACCACTTACAATCCTGCTTTCTTGGAGAATTTCACGGGAAACGTTTAGAGGAAGATCATCTGAGTCCACCACACCCTTCACAAAGCTCAAGTATCTCGGGAACTGCAAACAGACAATGGAACATGGTCAGACAAAAATGGAACCAGGGGAAATTTAAATAGAGTTCTACAAAAGAAAGAACTAATATATACAAAAGACTCACAAGTTCTCCATCAAAATCGTCAGAGATAAACACACGCTTCACGTAGAGACGAATGTTCTTTGTCTTAGGGTTTGTCACATCCTCGTTGTTAAGAGGACCCATCCCAGGAATGTACAAAATGCTCCTGAACTCAACCTCACCCTTTGAGAATCAAGACAATATTATTAGTAAGCACCAGTCGTAGAATTCATAAATTGACATATATGTATCTATAAGGACAAGGACCTCAGTTGTGAAGTGTGTGTTCGCAAGTGGATCCAAGAACTCATTGAAAGCCTTTTTGTAGAACTCATTGTACTCTTCCTTTTCCACTTCCTTTGAATTGCGCATCTATTCAAAAGACACAAACTAATCAGCAAACATTTTGAACGAAAACAAAAAAACACATGTTAAAGCTATCAGGCATACCCAAAGCGGTTTTGTCTCGTTGGCTAGTTCCCAATCCCAGTACTTCTCAGTTTTAGTTGTCTTCTTTTTCTTTGGCTCACCCTGGAAACAAACAAGTAACAAAATCAGCTCAGCAAACAAAAGTCTAGGAGAGTACCTGGTTATGGACAGCGTATACAAACAATTAAAAAAAAATAAAGTTTTTACCTCTTCTCCTTCTTTCACTGGTTCTTCCTCTTCAACCTAGACCACGTTACAAATTTTCAAAACACATTAGCAACGCGAAAACACTGTTACAGTTATGAAAACAAAACTACCATCCTCACCTCTACAGTCCTAGATTTTTCCTGCCATGTATAGATGGGAAACCCAACGAACTGAGAGTAATTCTTCACAAGGTTCTTGATTCTTGTACACTCCGCAAATTCGTACTTGTCATCGTCCTGCAGCCAGAAATAAAAATTCATAAACTATAAGAGATCTCAATATCCAACACATCAATGGGAAGAATGATTGAACAGAGACAAGTACCCTCAAATACAAGGTGATTTGCGTTCCACGTCGTAGAATGTTTTCAGGGTCTGTTTCTTCTCTAATCACATATGAGCTACTATCAGCTACCGATTCCCAAACATATTGCTTGTCAGATTTGGGGCTTTTGGTGGAAACAACAATCTGAAAGAAGAGACAACTATAAGACCACTCCTCATAACAAATACACTAACCAAAAGACACTAACAAAACAAAAGTTTAAAGTCTTCACCCTTTCCGCAACTAAGAAAGCAGAGTAAAACCCAACACCAAACTGTCCTATCAAACCATTGTCAGCACCGAGGTCCTTGTTTTCCTGAATAAAAATATAAATATTAGTATAATGAGTCAGAAAGCTCATGACATTGCTAGCAACCAATTTTCAAAGAGCTGGATATAAAAAAAAAACCTTTAGAGCCTTCAAGAACTTCGAAGTACCACTTTGAGCAATAGTTCCAAGGCAGTCTATAAGTTCTTCCTTTGTCATACCAATACCAGTATCGCTGCACATTCACATCAAACCTTCTCAGTTCTACATCATTGTCAATACTTAAGTAACAAAATGAAAATAAAGGATAAGAATTCACTCAATACGTTATGGTAATGGTGCCGTTATCAGGATCAGGCTTAATCCTAATCTCAAGCTCTCCACCATCTCCAAGCAAAGCAGGCTCTGTTACACTCATGAACCTCAACTTATCCAAAGCATCACTTGCATTACTGAATACATACAAAACACATCCAAAAAAATCAGACTTTAACAGAAACACACAAATCAATTCTAATAAAACAAATCCATTAGTATATCATAAAAATTTTGAACTCACCTTACAAGTTCCCTGAGAAACACCTCCTTGTGACTGTATAAGCTATGAACAATCAAATCCAACAATCTACTAACCTGCAAAATTAGATTTTTAACAATCAAATCTCAAAACTTTATATCCACTAAACCAACCCAGGAGAATTCGACTCCTACAATCAAACTGAGAGATGCCCACAAAATAAAAATTGAAACTTTATAGAAATGAACAGAGAGAATCCAACCTCGGCTTGGTACTCAAACTTCTCACCAGAGCCTTCTTCAGTCGTCTCTTTCTCAGCCACGGCGGCGTCACACTTCACGGCGAATCGTTCACATCTCTTCTCGAGATTCCAGGTACAGGAAACGCCGGTTCTAAGAGCGCCGCCACGAGGCAGAAACGAGGTTCTGAGATGAGAGAGACGAGAAGAAGAAGAAGAGAGCGGAGTGATGGGAACTGAAGTCAAAGGAGTCGTGTATAGACTTCTACTCAAAGCAGGAGCCATTAGATTCGAAACGGGGAAAAGATTTGAGATTTCACAATCCTCTCTCTATCTCTTAAAAGAGAGAATAAGAAAAAGAGTGAGTAGTTGAACAAAGAGTAACCTAAAAACCCTATTAAAAGGTTTAAGGAGAGTGGGCAGAGTAGTAGTAGAGGTTTCTAGAAGAAGGCGGTGTATAGAGTAAGAGAGATGATGTGAGATTTTGTGAGGTCTACGATAAGCCATTTCATCAAATACCGTAGGATTATCCGTTTGTTTCACACGCGCCTCTTTCAGGGTGGACGGAAAAATTAAAACAATACCAAACCAAACAACTCTTAACCGATTGGTTTTTGTTAAGAGCCAGTCAATGTAATGACGTCAATCCAAATCGGAATCAATTAATGTACAACTTTCTATTAAAAAATTACGGAAAGAAACCGTAAGTACAGATAGCTTTAACTTTAATTTGTTTCAAATTTATGGTACATTTACAAAACCAAAACCAAAGGCTTTTAATCTGGTTGTTTACAGAAAGAAAATCACACCTAAAAACATATGTCTGAACTCACGCGCTCAGGGGTGCGAATTTATTTAATTACTTAAAAATTCATACGTATAAGCTTATTGGGCCTATATGTAACGGCCCGTAATAGTTTAACTAGAGATTTGAGGATGAAAGAGGCCTATACTGAGCGTGAACAATAATTGGGTTAGTAAAACTCACATGCATATACACCAAGACAAAATAAAACTGTTTAGAATTTTGAAGTGATTTCAAGGTCTTTGGTGGAAGGGGTCATGTGGACTAAATAAACTACTACAATGTTGAGTCTAACGAAGCTACACGATTGCCAGTTATTGGAAGAATCCAAATCATAGGTTATACACACCACACCCATTAACCAATTTAACTAAAACATATATAGTTACCGACTTCTCACCGTCCTCTACTTATTTTGCAATTCTTACCTTTTTCGTGACTATAATATGTGGTTCTGCATATTAAAAAAAAAAACAAAAACTGCGATTTTCTTTTAAGAATGACAAAATTATGTAAATGGTGTTAATTTGTCTTATTTTTGTATCCAAACTTGGAATTTATGAATGGTCTATTGATCAAAAGTATTATCAGAACAAGGTGTAAAAGTTTTGGAATTGTTTGAAAATAAAACCATGTAAGATATTTACAAATTTTATATTGGTAAATAAAAAACCACTTTATTTAGATAACTCTATGGGCTTTGTATTGTGTATAATATAATATCTATATATAGTAAGTTTAGTAACACAAAACTATAAATATAGAAATAAGTATAAATCTTGAATGTTTTTACAAAGTGCGGTTCATCGTAAACCGATATGGAGGTAGACAACAAGCACTAAGCACGCAAATTCATGAATTACAGTTTACGCCAATGTTGCTTTCTTGTTTACAATTCTTAATTCAACGGACCACAATTTTTACTCTCCGTTCTTCGATGTTTAAATAGGGACTTTTCAAAGCAACTTCTTGTTTATCGAACCTTAGATTGTTTTTCTATATTTTTTTAAATATATCTTCTTATAATAAGAAAATAGGGAAGGTTCTTTTAAAATTACTGATTATCTGTATTTATAACCTTTATGTAAATTATATATTGGCCATGAAAGTTTTTCTTGGTGGTAAGGGTAATTAAGTTCGTATAACAACATGAACAGCTTTGGTACTTGTTAACTTGTTATATATATGTACTTATAAACAAGTTTATTTCATTATTTTCTACAAAAATATGCTGATGAATATTTTGAATTCTACTAATTAGCCTTCAATGTTTATTAGAAGTAACATTAAAATTCTGAAAGTGTATGTAACACGGCCATCCTTCTAAAGAATAAATTAATTAAAAGTGAAACTCTTACAAACTAGATGTAATAGTTTGTGGTAAAAGATATTATGAGAGATGCATAAATGTTTTTATTGTTTTGTATACATGCATTCATAAGTTCATAGTGTCAGAGAAAAAGGGAATTTATTTCAGTTTATTCTTCTACCATTCTATGTTGTCCGTACAATAATTACCATTTATTTCAGTTTATTCTTTCAGATAAATAAATGATTTATGAGATACTACTATATGAACTATCAAGCATGAATAGAAGTTAAGGCATTGAGATTGAGAAATTTCTTTCCACAAAATAGAAAAGCATGTGCAGACTCGAGCATTCATGCAGACTCGTCCCTTTGTTTGTCTAAATTTGCGAAAGTATTTTATATATTTGACGTGGGAAAAGAATATATTTTTGATATAGGTTTTGAGTCCTTTTGACCTCCTAGGTCCTAACATTTACAAATATTACTATATTATAAGATTTATTTGATCAAAATAGAAATTAAACAGTAAAATTAATATTATTTGACTTTATTACCGATACTAGTTTTTATAAAAACTATGTACTAAGATATATGTACGTGTAAATGTGTAATGTGTGTGTGTCACTATCAATATATAAAAATTCAAGTGGTTTGAATATGGACGTTATGGCAGACATCGTAAATATGTTCAAGTACAATTTTTATTGTAGGAATCCATACATTACACGTTAATTGAGACACATGGTTATGGACACGAACTTAAAACACATGGTCAACAATCTCCTATATATAGACTCATCTCTTTCTGTTTATAATTCGACCTCCTGCTTAAATTATATTGTAAGGACATATTATCAGAAAACTAAAGGAAGATACCTAGTTTTGAAGGGAGGTGAAGGATCGAATAGAAAAGACTCATGACTACTTTGTCGAAGATTCTATGTGTGTTGATCATTCTTCTTTTATGTTTCTCCTTTCGAGATTCACTTCATGGTTAGTGTCTCTCTCTCTCTCTCCTCACACTATCTTCTCGAATTTGCATAACAGAACAAAAATCATAAAGCCTATATACATAATAGAGAAAAAAATCATAAAGCCTATATAGCCTTTTACTTTCGTTACTCAAACTAATAAAGCATCACAAAAAAAAAAGGAAAACAAATTTCGTTAAGATTTATTTTACTTTTACTTTGCATGCATAATTATATACACATGCATGCATGAAAATTATAGTCTTACTAGCTAGAATCACTTTTAGTCAAATTCAAATAGTAACCTAATTTGTTCTTTGTCTTCTTCATCATTAGAAGATGGGAATCAACAATCAAGCGGTGACTTCGTTTCAACTGCTAAGGTATATAATAGTAGTTTCATATCGAATGTTTTTCTTATCAATCATGCAATTTTATTTTTCCATTTATATTCAATGCTCCTACTTTCATTGTAATTTAATATATTATTTTTACTATGCCTTTAATTTTGTTTTCTTTCTATGATCATATCATTCATTCCATAACGCATCTTCAAAAAAAAAAAAAAAAAATCATTCGATAAATTTTATATTTTTATTATTTCTCGCGTTATCAAAGTTAGTTTCTATGTTGTTTTCTTCCTATAAACAAACACGTTATTCCCTAAACCCGTTGGATAACTATTAAAGCAGGCGACTGAATATGGTGATGTGATGAAGAAGATCATAGGAGGAAGAAAACTGATGATGATGACAAATGGAGAAGAAGAAGAAGAAACAACACTGAAGAGAGGAGCTGGAGAGACAGAGAGAAACTCGAGCAAAAGTGTTGAAGAGGATGGTCTCGTTGCTTACACTGCTGATTATTGGAGAGCTAAGCATCATCCTCCCAAGAACAACTAATTCTAGAATAATAATAATAATAGACATGCCGGCTTCTACATATAAAAAAATCTTTCTAGATATATAACCTTATAGTTTAAAGCCAATATGTTTGTTTTATGGTGTGTTTAATTTGCTTTTGTAGTTTTTTTTTTATTACGGTGTAACGGCTTATTTAATGGTTTACATGTAAACCAAAATTTTGAACCTTTGTAGCTTTCGTATGTATATGAATTATGACTTTGTTCTTATCGAAACGAATTAAATAAATATATATAACGTAACCTTGATCTATATCCAAACCGGGTTTGAATCGGAGGGTCCGGATTCTTTAGAACACTGACATAGGATCACCTCGATCCGAGAAATCAATTAAAAAGTAATCACGTTGAGTTGAATATTGAAAAACATAAGACTTGGTAACAAAATGTTTCAAGAATTGATGATGAAAGAAATAAACAACAACCACATTGGTGTTGTTCTAAAGATTGCTCAATCACACCACATGGCAAATAGTTCTCTCGTCGAAACACGCAATGGAGTACATGAGATTCGCCAACTGAGTCGGATGACGCGGATCAAAGAAAATATGAGTAGTGTCTGGTGCCTTACACGAAACCGAACTGCGCTTGCAACTTGAGGTTAAACTTCCATCGTAATCTAAAGGACAACACGGGCCTGTCGTGTTCAATAGATTCGAACTAACTTGGTTTTTTGACGGTCCTCTTAGTCCCAACATGAACTTGAAGTAATCGGAGTACAAAAAAGAAGTGTTGTTTAATTTTTTCTTCATAACAGGTAGGCTATTTCTAAGCTTCTCGTTGTAAATGTTGATCGCAAGGTTTACACGTTCGTTGCAGCTTCCGCGTGGCACGGTCTTTGCTACCATATTCGGGTAACATCCTAATGGTTTAATGTTGTTGACGAAGAACTTTCTTGCTCCTAACTCATGCAATTTCTGCAACAAAAATTAAAATAATTAGTAGAATTAATCTTGATTAACTTGTATAATCGTTTCGGTTCTAAGTTAGAATATTGGTTTATAATTATGGTTCGGATCCGTTTGATTCGGTTGATATGAATTAGATTAAACATTATTAACCAAATAATGTAATGCTCAAGGAAAAATTGTGGACACCCTTTTACCTCTATGTGTTCCAAGAACTTATGAAGAAGCCTGTCCGCGAAATCATTTGCATCGGTTAACCTAGTATAGAAGTTTGCATAGTCGTTAACCCCAATCACGATCACGAACAAAGATTGCTCCAAGTGTTCTCTCAGCGCAAATGGCGCTTTAAAATTCGTCTTCAGATTATTTTCGATGGTCTCCTCGAACATATCAACTTGGGTGCTCAACGAGAGACATCTTCCCTGTTCATGTAATGAATCACAAAATAAAATCCATTAGTTATAATTTTCGAAACCGAAACTGCGAATATCTTTTTGTAGAATATTGAATCTTACCGCAATCTTTCCTGTGAGAAGAAGAATCCCACAGCCAGCAGAAGCATAATTAAAACCAGTTGAGATAATGTCCTTCCGGCTGTCAGATAATTCCAAAATAGCAGGTACCAAAGGAAGCTTATAATAAATAGCTGTATACAAAAAAAAAATTAAAAAAAAAATAACAAGAATACAACGTTTAAAACTTCAATAGTTCAAATTTTATAAAATATAATCCTCCTAAAAGAAAAAATTAGAGATAGAAAACATTTTGTTCTTATACCAATGTAGTCAGCAATTGTTTTGCCATTGCTAAAACGTCCGGTAGCTTTGCCTCCTTCAAAGTCAGAACCATAAGGTGGATAATTCGCTTTGATTAACGTCGGAAGGTGGTTATTGTTTCCTGGATCGACCAATGAATCTCCAATAACATAAATAGCCGGAAAGTTCCCGCCAAAAAGCACGTCTTCTTTTGATTGCTTCCGTGAGTAAATGGTGGAGACATTGAGAAAAGAGAGGAGGAGCAAAAGAATATATGACTTTTGAGAAGAAGGCAACCCCATTTCTTTATCTCTTTTCTCCCCGGTTTAAGAGAAAAATAGTTTAAAAGAAGCAAACCCTGCGAAATGAAAATCACGACGATGAAAAGTTAGTTGTGAAGGATTTAACAAGCATCAAACAAACTAAAATAATAGAAATACATCATGCAAAAATTAACTACTCCCTCCAGTTTAAATTAGTTGTCAGATTAAGAAAACAACTAACTTAACTTTCTATTTTGACCGTTCTTTAATATATTTTCTTATTTTTTATTGGTCAATACATTAAAACAGTTGGAATAAAATTGGTACTTTTATCATATCTAAAACAACAACTATCATAAAATATTTTTTTATAACATACATACTTCTATTAGTATCATTTAAGGTTTCAATCTGCCGAAAAGAGTCTTATAAAAATTTATGTTCCAAAATATTCTGTTATGTTACCTTATCTAGGAGCCCAAACTTACCTTATCGCACGATCGATACAGTCTATACTAAGAGAAAGCACTTGTGTTTGAATTTGGCGCTACGTAAGGAAATGATATCACTAGATAAACAACAAAGATGAATATATTATGTGAGTATCAAACAGAAATATAATGAAAGAACACTAAAAACAAAGAAAAATAATAGAAAATGAAAAATATAAAGACTAAGGAGTTACCAGTGGAATAGAAGTGAAAGCAAAAGTAAAAATCCAGAATCTTTAAATAAAAGAAAGATGGAGAAGATAAAAGCTATTTATAGCATTAAAAAAAAAAAGAGAGTAGAATTAATGACCGAGTTCAATACCACATACCTTGGATCTTGATAGAACCCGGAGCCGAATAGTTAGTGTGTCTGAATATTTCAACAACTCTTGTTTTGGATACCAAACAAGAGAGTGATTGAGTTACAAATACCCACATACTATTGGACATGGTCTTTCATATAGTATAGAACTAACTAGGAGCCAAATTTGCAATCCGCGTATATAAACGAGGATATAGCACTAGACAAAGGTTTAAGATTTTTTTTCAACTTTTGGTTCGGCTAATATATTTAGGGATGGTCAGGTTTTCTAATTTCGTCCCGTTAGAGCCTTAGAGGGGCACCATGAAATCGCACCATGAAGATGTTTCGGGTAGAGACATGGAACAAACTAGTCAAATGCATTTTTTATCATTGTTTCCAGTTATTTATTTAGCTTTAAATTTACACTTGTGAGGATTTTTTTTCTGATATAAAGGAAGAGTATGGAATAAGAAAATACGACAGAACAACCAAAAAAAGAAATGGAGCGATTAAACCCTGAGTATGCCAAAGTGGAAAATGTAAAAGTTTATATCGGAATTTTTTTATAGAAAGATCTGGTGATGAAGGAAAGAAACAACAACTAAATTGATGTCTTTGAAAAAAAAAAAGATTGTTGCTCACAAAAGTAAAATGACTTAATTATTCACAACATGGCAGATACTTCTCTCGTTGAAACACGCAATCGAGTACTTGTAATTCGCCAATTGAGTGGGATGAAACGGGTCAAAGAAAATATGAGTGTCTGGTTCCTTACACGCGATCGAACTGGGCCAGCAAGTTGTGGTTGGAGCTCCATCATAAACTTCAGGACAACATGGGGCTGTCGAGTTCAATGGACTCGAACCAGCTTGATTGCTTGAAGTTCCTCCTCTTAGGCCTAACATGTAGTTGTAGTAATCGGAGTATAAAAAGGCCGTGTCGTTGAATTTTTGCTTCATCTGAGACAGGCTGTTTCTGAGCTTAGTGTTGAAAAGGCCAATGGCAAGGTTTAATGGTTCGTTGCAGCTTCCACGTGGCTCGGACGTAACTATCATATTTGGGTAACATCCTAATGGTTTAACGTTGTTGATGAAGAACTTTTTTGCTCCTAGCGTGTGCAATCTCTGCAAAAAAAAAAAAAAAAAAAAAAAAAAAAAAAAAAACCCAAAATCTTAAGTAAAATGTCATGATTAACATTACAATATACTGAGACTATAATCGATAAAATTAGAAGCATTCAATCATATTTTTTCCTTAGGTTTTTCCCATTATGATTGTTAGCGTAGCTTATATATTTACTTTTATACAAATAATTCTTTTAGCATTTAACAAGCATTCGATTAAACGTTATTACCAACATAAAAAATATTGTGGTGAGCAAAGAAAAAAAAATGAAAACTCTTTTACCTCTATTTGTATCAAGTACTCTTGAAGAAGCTTGTCTGCAAACTCAGTCGCATTAAAATTGGGTGTCTTTCTAAAAATGGATGCATAATCGTTAACCCCAATCGCGATCATAAACAACGATTGAGCCAAGTGTTCACTGAGCTCTGATGGGTTCTTGAACTTCGTCTTCAGATTCTTCTCGATAGTCTCCTGGAATAGATCGACTTGGACACTTAACGAGAGACATTGTCCCTGTTCATACAAAGAAACAAATAAAACCCATTAGGTATTTTCCGAAACGGAAATGGCAAAGTCTTTGTTTTTTTGTGTAGAATATTACTTATAGACTTACCACTCTCTTTCCTGTGTTAAAAAGAATCCCACAGCTAGCAGAAGCATAGTTAATACCAGTTGAGATATTATTCTTTTGTTCTTCAGATAATCCCATATAAGCAGGAACCAGAGGAAGCCCGTAATACATAGCTGAATCAAATAAAAACATAACAAGACAACAGTGAGAACTTTCAATAACTTAATTTAAATTTAGTTATTTTTAAACATTCATAAGAAAAGTATATAAACAAACTCTATTACAATATCATCATGTTCTCATATATTAATATCACACGACATAGAACATAAATTAAAGTTAGAAATATAATTAATTTTGGTCTTACCAATGTAATCAGCAATTGTTTTGCCATTGCTAAAACGTCCGGTGGCTTTGCCACCTTCAAAATCAGAGCCATAAGGTGGATAATTCGATTTGACACTCGTCTCAAGATTGTTATTGTTTCCTGCATCTACCAATGAATCTCCAATAACATACAAAGCCGGGAAGTTCCCTCCAAAAAGCACTGCTTCTTGTTTCAATGGTTCCGTTGAGCTAATGGTGGAAATGTTGACAAGACAGAGGAGAATCAAGAGAAAGCATGAGTTTGGAAACGAAGGGAACCCCATTCTCTTTTTTTCTCTATGTTTTTCCTGTTTAGAGAAAAAAAGAGAAATGAAGAAGCTACCCTGCGAATTGAAAAATCACGGTGATGGAAAAGTCAATTATAATCGATTTGCAAAGCATCATACAGCTTTCACACATACGGAAATACTAATAATACCCCATGCAGAAAAAACTAATCATTGTAACCTAACCTATAAAAAAAAAAATTGACAACGCTTTTTGTATAAAGAAAGTGTTTAGGAGTTTATTTTAGTAGTTTGTTACCCAACATTGCGTTGTAATTCTTTACTAAAATCCTAAAATCTAAATAGTCGTTGTTCGAGAGATGAGTAATAAAAATAGTTAACTCTATTGTCCATAAATAACAACTTGGATAATTTGACCATTGGTGAATTTTCTGTTTTAAAAAAAAACACATATTCGTTTTTTCAAATGGCATTTTCAAATCTATAAAATATAATGGATATCTTTAAATTACTTCCCCAAGACAAGAAAGTATAGATTATGAAAATAGTCGTGAAAGTAATCTTATACCTTGAAAATATATCCCCTGAAAGGTTTCTTTGCATTTACTAGAAAACACAGATTGAAGAAATTTAGGATACGATTTTCACGTTATCTAAACAAACAAATAAGAAATGGAGTGTTGTATAGTTTTATCAGTTTGCGTACTTAGCTATACATTCTTTTTTATATGTGGTAGTTATTCAATGCTTCTTATCTATTTGAGATATGAATGTTCACGGGGGGGGG
>NC_025688.1:3611530-3612463 GCF_000633955.1 Camelina sativa | reverse complement strand
GGGGGGGGGGGGGGGGGGGGGGGGGGGGGGGGGGGCTATAATAAAATGGTCTAATGGTCATTTAATATTAATTCTTTGCCGCTGTCTAATGATGTAAAATTTAAATGTCAACAAGAAAAGTCAATTTGAGATATAGTTATGTTATGTAGTTTCATGGGTGATACATTAAATGTGATTTACTTTTCATCAACTAGACAAACTTTTGACTTCCCACTTACTTCCCTCTATATTGATTAAGCTTTTCATAATCCATTAATAATCCTAATTAAATCTTAGGGAGATTTATGAATTGTAAGCAATATAATCAGTAATGTTTACCTTATCGCAAGAACCCGTAGAAATAAGAGAGTCCAAGACAAAGCACTTGTGTTGGATTAGGAGCTGCGTGAGGAAATGAGAGCAGTAGATGAACAACAATGATGAATCATGAAAGTATTTAGTAAAAGAAATGTGATGTAAGAAAAACACTAAGAACAAAGAAATTTCGAAAATGAAAACAAGAAAGTATAAGGAAGTACCGATGGAACAAAGAAAGAAAATGAAGAAGCTAGCCAAAATCTTTGATGGAGATGCATAAAAAGAAAGAAAAAAAGATAAAGCTAAATATAGCATTAAATGATTTAAGAGTAATAAATGAGTTTGAGAGGACAATGGTTTAAAAAAAACATAATTGAATAAATCAAGCAACTCTTGTTTGGACATATAAAAAAAATTTGAACCTCTTGACCAAAAACTCAAAATGTTTAAAGACTTGCATATCAAATTTGGAATTTATTTAAGACTTTTTGTAGTATTTTGATGCAAAATTTGTTAAAATTTTCCATTAAAATTTTTAAAAAGAATCGCCCGTCGTGATTTTGTGTAACAAAAAGAATTGCCTATCATAAATGTAATGCATGTGAAATTGTCGGTAGATTTGTGTTGCTGTAGAGA
>NC_025688.1:3606531-3610560 GCF_000633955.1 Camelina sativa | reverse complement strand
GGTTTAAAAAAAACATAATTGAATAAATCAAGCAACTCTTGTTTGGACATATAAAAAAAATTTGAACCTCTTGACCAAAAACTCAAAATGTTTAAAGACTTGCATATCAAATTTGGAATTTATTTAAGACTTTTTGTAGTATTTTGATGCAAAATTTGTTAAAATTTTCCATTAAAATTTTTAAAAAGAATCGCCCGTCGTGATTTTGTGTAACAAAAAGAATTGCCTATCATAAATGTAATGCATGTGAAATTGTCGGTAGATTTGTGTTGCTGTAGAGAAACCTGCCGTCGTGTAATTCGCCCGTGAAACTATTCACTGTAGTTCCATATAATGCATGCAACTACATTAGATCGACTGGTCAATGGTCATCATTTCTAGTACTCAATGAATGTATCAAGATATTCTTAAAACATTTATATTTAATTTTTGATTGTTTGGATGCCAAAGTGCTAATCCGATTTTACATCTATATACAATTTTTATATATAGACAGAGAAGCTCTGCATTATAACGCAAGACCGAACTTTTTCTTTCGCCGTTTATAGCTTTAATGCATACTCGGCCCAATCGATTGACGTTTATTCGTGTAAGGTCTTATATTGACCCTTAAAAAAGAAAAGTCTTAGGCAACTTCTTCCAAACCACTGCAAAGACCCGGTCAACCCGATAAACCCATGAGATTTGACATGGTCACAATTATCTCCACTTCCTTGTCAAACCATGCATGCAACCTCCATAAACCTAGTCCAAAAAGTTTCTCTCTTTGATTATTGTCAAGTGTTTTCACATAATCCACCTTCCATCCATAACTCATGTAAACAATAATCTCATACATCGTTTATAGTGATATCTTCTGCAATACTCTTAACCTTTTTGCATATTGTTTAATTTCTCTTTTGTTTAGCTATAATCACATAACCGATGGCTTGACTTGGTTGTACGATTTAGTTGGGTCTATTTTGGATATCGAAACGGGATGTATTCGGGAACAAATAACATTTTTTAACTTCAGGTCTTACTACGGTTTCTCTTTATTGATTACGCCTTGTTTCCCAATTATCCTATATAATTTTAACTAAAAACTTATCAGAAAATAAGCAGAAAAAGGAAAAAAAAAAACCGTAAAAAATGTAATCACAACAGAACTAAGTCATTAATCCTAATAGATATACAAACGTATCACATTATTACGAACTTATCCCCAATTTTATACAAAAACGTACAGTCGTCATAATTTAAGATAAACTCAAACACCTAAACTATAGGCTCCTAAACAATAACACACCAGAACTTTGATTCCTTATCCTAATAGTATACGAACGTATCAATATATACGAAGTTATCCATCCAATTAAAAGCAGAAACAACCGATTAGAGAACAAACTAGATTTGATGCCGTTCATGTTCCACACTTTTAATTATAATATTTTTCCACGTGGCACTTCACTTGGTCCGTATTATATCCACGTCACGTAGATCTAAGAAGCATCGTGTTTGTAATTGACAAACTCATGCTGTCTTCATCGTACGTAATTTCGCAAAATAAGCCTAAATGTATATCGAAATCCTTATTCAAATAAAAGTGAGATTTGGAGATAACAGCAAATCTTCCTTTTTTAAATAATTAAAAAAAGGGCCAAAACTCGAAAAACGTTTTTATAAATAGGACGCAATAGTTTATCGTCAAAAAAAAATAGGAAGCAATAGTACTTTGTCGAAAGCCCACGTACGTAGACACAGAGATAACTGATCCATTCACCAATGGAGGAGGAGAAGAGGAGCAATGAAAAGGGCAAGATTACTTCGTCTTCTATAGAGAAAGTAACAAGAAGAAGTGAAGAGACAATGTTTCAAAGTCTGAATAAGAAGAGGAGAGATGATGCATCATGGAAGGGAGCTGAAAGAGAAAGCAAGAAAAGACGAAGAGAGGTGAATGAAATACTCAACAACGATATATTAGAAGAAATTATGGTGAGGCTTCCCGTGAAAACTCTGATTAGATTCCAAACCGTCTCTAAACAGTGGAGACGTATGATAACGTCAAGGTCTTTGAAAGAGAGATACTCAATGCATCAGAAAACCAAGGAACCCAAATTTCTCTGTCTCTATGAAGATAAAAGCTGGTTTATGCTAAACTTTGCCCTAAAGACGATGAGTTTGGAATGGTCTTCGACTTGTCTGGTCGAAGAAGAAGAAGAATATCATATTAGTAATGAGCACGAAGAGAGAATCTTGCTAGTTTCCGAGAGTCTGGATGGTATTTTCTGCTTATGTAGCGGTACGGACTTCATACGACCAATTAAGCTGATAAACCCAGCTACAAGATGGTCTTGGACACTCCCTCTTGCCAAGATTCAGATAGAACATTCTCCAGACAACAACAAAGTAGATTTCCCTCGCTCAGGATTTGGAAAAGACCGCCCAGGATTTGGAAAAGACTACGTCACAGGAACATACAAAGTAGTCTGGTTGCAAAACATTAACAAGACCTCATCATGCGAGGTTTTTGATTTCGGTGCTAAGCTATGGAGGCCGGTGACTCCACCTCCTCCTCCTAATCGGATAGAGCAGGAACAAGCACCAAATTTTACAAACGGATGGCTTTATTGGTTCTGCCAAGAGAAGACCAAGTTGGTTGCTTTTGATCTTCACATGGAGGTGTTTCGAATAGTTCCAAACCCCATTATTGAGGCATCATCATCATCATCTGTTGATGTGCATATGGAGAGCGTGGATGATGAGCGTCGTCTTGTGTGGATTTCAGAGACAAATGGAGATGGCTTGCAACACGTCTGGAAGCTCACTAACCACAACACAGGAGGGACATTATCGATAGTGGGCAAGATGTTCACCTTTGACTTGAACGAGATTACTTCCACTAGGTTTGATTCTCAATATTCTTTGCTCCTCGAAGTAATGGCACTTTCCAAGAACGGTGACAAGGTGATGCTCTCAAGACCCTGTTCTGGAAACCTTCTTCTAGTTCATCAACCCCTAAACCCTACTTCTATTCGCTATCGCATCTTTTCTTATTCTCATAATTCTCCGCCTAATGACAGTATCGTTCTTCCTTATTTCCCAAGTTTAGCCTCTCCCTTGTAAATTAATTTCAAGATTTTAGAAAAAAAAACTATTTGTGTAATGCTATCCGCTTTCTTGTGCTCCAATCCAATACATGGTTTTAGCTGCAAGTCCTAACCAATAAATTTATTATTTAATTTAAATTCGTATATTGTGATATTTGATAGACCTTATGGTTTATACATATATGATATACATTATATGGTTAGATGACCATGTGAAGAGTTTATTTAATAAGATACATATTTTTATTAATTTATGCTCTCATGTTTACATAAGTAAAATAATTATCTATATTCTAGTTTAGATTAATTAATTATATAAACAATATATATAACGACGACGTCGTAATGTCATTTGAAGTATGTTACATGCGTAACACTACCGTTTTACCCTTTTTTTTTTATCAAAATACCGTTATACCCTTTGTCGATCGTTTAGTCTCGTGTCAACGACGACGTTTTGTCAAAGTAGGGCCACTTCCTTCTCCGACGATGATCGTACGGTTCTGGTTCTCTCCACCGCCGTGTTTCTCCACCGTGGGAGCTAAATGCATCGCCGGAGAAAATTCCGGTACTGGAATTCGCTTCCGAGAGAAGTTTATTCGTCTTCAGGACCTTAATGTTGATCCTCACAAGGCTCTCTCCGTTCTGCTCCAGTTTCCTCCGTCGAGACTATTCTCTCTTCGACCGGGTTGCTCCTGCCTCCTCGTCGAGACTCTCTTCTCTTCGAAACCGCTGATCCATCCAATCTACTCCGTCTCTTCGATCGGAATCTCGAATTTGGATTAGGGTTTCGGAGAATTTATGATTCTCCGTCGGAGAAAAACAAAGAATTGGTAAAATTACACTTTAATCCCTTTATTTTTATTTTCTTTTCCATAACCGTTATAACTTTTTTTCATTATTATTACACCCTCTCTTTTTTTTTTTTTTTTTTTTTTTT
>NC_025688.1:3580751-3606048 GCF_000633955.1 Camelina sativa | reverse complement strand
TTTTTTTTTTTTTTTTTTTTTTTCTGTAATACAGTAATTAGTATAAATACTCGTCGTTTCAATGAAACCAGATTAAACCAGAAACAACTAAAGAGAAAAAACAAGAAAATGGCGTGGCATAGGGAAGATGAAGAGAAGCTGCTTGAAGCAATTAATGGCGGAAACTCAATACATTTTGCTAGTTCGATTTCTCTAGGTGGAAAGTTCGATGCTACATCATGCGAAAAGAAGCTTATAGAGATGGAGAACAAGGTATAACTCTGTTTCTCTCTTCTGCACTTTCTTGGAGTCTGTTTCTTTTATCTTGACATCTCTTTCTCTATCTCTTTCTTTTTCTCTTTCTGCTTTTTACCTTGTTAGGTTTGGAACATGGAGGATGATAAAAAATTATGGAAATTACAGAGTTTATTTGAAACCCATGCTTCTCAAGTTTCAACTCAATTGAGGCGTCCCGTCCATTGCATCAGACGTCATCTCACCGAGATGAAACAGAATCGTTTCAAACCTTTGAATTCTATAATGAAGGTACTACTATATCTTTTTCCAAGTTTGGTGAAGTTTACTTTTAGTAGCTAGTGTGACAAAACTCAATTTACATTACACAGAAATCTATGGTTAAAAGAACGTCAAACGATGAAAAAGAAAAGCAGGCGTTTAAGAAATTCATGTCTTATGAAGATGAGGAGTACAGCAAGTTTTATAAGAACGCCTTCACGGATTTTGTAGATCCCATTGCTTACAAAGACTTCACAACAGAGGTGTTGTAGTGTTTGCTTTATACCTTTTAGTTACTTACATGTATAATCACCATGTATTTTCTTTTGACTCGAAGATGATTATTTGTAATAGGGTGAGATTGAGTTCAGGACAATCTTATTTATCCCGGGGATGGAGGATGTAATCAAGTCGAAAGTTAAAAACGTCCGCTTTTATGTGAAACGAGTGCTTGCCTTTGATGGAGATCTGGTGAGTTCTAAGATTGTACATATATTATTGTACGTAAAGTAGCTCTACCGCATCTTTGAAGCATTAACGTCTCCATTTCTAGCGATATAACTATACTATATATCTAGCATTTTTCTCATTAAACCGAGTCTGAGATCAACTTACTCTAACAATTCCTTCACTTCCTCAAGTGTCGGCATTTCCACCTTCAAGAAGAGAGGGATAAGGATTAGAATTACTTTCAACGCTAGAATATATCTGTCCACATGACCATAAAGATTATAACAAATCAGGAATAGATTTGTATAACAAAAATGTAAATCGTCTTGTTTGATTTTTATTTTTGTTGTTAGAAATTGTGTAATTCTATGTTGAACCGTATGAAATGAGAAAATAAACGATTGTGGTTTAGTGTGACAAAACCGATGATACAACAAAATTAAAAAAAGGCAAAATTACTGAAACGTGTTCCAAAAGAAAATAGAGTTTAACTGAAATTCGTAAGTAGGAGAAGCCAATATACATGTTGAGGTCTCTAAACAGTGGGGGAGTAGGAGTATGACAGCGTCGAGGTTTACCGGGAGAGATACATGTTGCATCAGTAAACCAAGGAACCCGAATATCTCTGTCTTTAATGATGGTGGTGACTGGTATGAGGTAAAAAATGCTCCAAAGACGATGAAGTTGGAGTGGTCTTCGACTTGTTTAGTGGAAGAATAAGAGGAAGATCATACTAGTGGTAAACATGAAGAGAAGCTGGTGGTAGTTTACGGTGGTTTAGGTTGCTTCTATGGTCATACAGACATGACAAGACCAATCAGCATAATAAACCAGCTAAGAGATGGTTCCAGACGCTCTCTCTTGCCAGGATTCAGCTAGATCATTCTGTAGACAACAAAAAGGTAGAGTTCTCTCACCCAGGAGTTGGAAAAGACTAGTAGACTACGTCATCGGAACATACAAACTAGTTTGTAGTTTGTGTAAGATTGTATGTAATCTCCGTAAGGAGTCTGTGATATTGATACGTCATATATATAAGGTTTACAAGAGTATCCTAACTACCAAATATATCATATACAACTGTACAGATATGGATTAAGTCAAATCTATTCTAACAGTTTGGTTTTGTAATAACATTAACGACATCAACACCTTATCATTATGCAAGGTTTATAAACGCTAAGAACCGCATTGTAGAATCCTAACTAGAAGCTGAAAACAGATATGGCAAGGTTCTATTTCCCAGACAATCTCTTCCACCGCAAACCTACAAGACTCGACGCCAACAACAGCACCACAGCCCTCTACCTCCCATTTTAACTACATCTCACCGGAGAAATCTAACAAAGACGAGACAAGATAGCTAAAACAGAAATACAACACTAGATTTAACGAGTTCTAATGAGCTCACGAGTACGTCTTTGGTTTTGATTTTGTTTTAGACTTTCGGTACAACAAGATATTGGAGAAAAAAAGTGAGATCATAGAAAGATTACTTATTTACGTGGATTTCACACTGCACACGTACAACGGCGGACCTACATAGGAAATGGGTGGGTCAATTAACCTGGGTGGGTCAATTGACCTGGGTAAAATATTGAAATAGGTAGTTATGCATGTAAACTCTTGAAGTTTCCGCAGCCAAGTTGGTTTTCCCCTCTATGTGTGACACCCCAAACCCGAGTTTGATTCTCCAATACCACACTAAAATGTTGTTAAAAAATTTCCTGGGTCCACCACTGCAGACATACAAATATATTATAGAGGTGGATGTTCGGTTTTTCCATTTGGTTTCGGTTCGGTTTTTTCTTACTTTATAAAATTAAAACCATATAAAAACCACATGTATGTCGGTTTGGATACGGTTCGGTTTTTTTGGTTTACGATTTTTTTAGGTTTATAAAAAATAAAACCATATAAAAAACCATATGTATCTCGATTCGATTTAATTTCGGTTTGATTACGGTTTTATTAGGTTATTCCATATTTTACAAAAAAAAAAGTTACATTTGTTGCATAAAAACAAACAAAAATAGAAATAATATAACAGTACAATGAGTTATGCATAACCTAAAATAATATAATCTAAATCTCTAGTTTCGGAAACGGAAAGCTTCCAAATAATTTTAAAAGTAAATCTAAAGAAAATAATTCTAATAATTATAAATCTATTTTTTTTAAAAATCCTTAAAGACATTATTAATTACAGTATAAACTGCATGCATACTTATATATGTATTCCAAATATTCATCAAAAACCAATAAAACCATTCTGTTTTACGGTTTGTAACCAAACCAAACCTAAACCATTTGGATAATAAATATGACAACCAAATGGATTTTTAGACTAAAATATAACCAAACCAAACCATTTATTTTGGTTTGGTTTGTTTCGGTTCGGTTTTTCGAATTACGGTTTTTCCACCCCTAAATTATATTCCCTCTGTTCCTAAAAGATTGATGTTTATAAGCTTTTACACATTTTAAGAAAACAATGATTACTGAGTTTAAATATATTTTTTTCATTGACTAAAGAGATATTATTTAATATTAAACCAATAACAATTCAATGTTTTAAATATTTTCAATGATTACTTCTTAAAATTTAAAAAACATCAATTTTTGTGGGACAAAAAAATATCCCAAAACATCAATCTTTGTGGGACAGAAGGAGTAGTATACTAGTGATCGACCCACACATAAGTGCGAAGTGAATTTCAAAAACTAAGTTTGATAATAGGTTTGTGAACTTCCTTTTTTTGTAGGAATGATATTAATTTGTTTTTAATTAGGTTTAGAAAAAAATGATCAGATTTGTTTTTGTTATCCGTAAAAATAACTACTTTAAAATATAGTAAAAAAAATATGATAAGTTTAATCGGGACAAAACCTTTTCAAATATGAAGTGACTAACCTTTTCAATTGAATACATTCTCAATAAATCCAACACAACGTTATGGCCTCTGTTTCTTATTTACAGTTTAGATTTACCTATACACAGACCAAAATGAATTAATCATTAAGTCACATATACACTATAAATGCATATTATTATCAATGTATACTTTCAGACGAATACAATTTTTTATAGATTGGTCTATCAAAACATACATTATGAACTTATGAGTGTGTTTTTTACAAATGCAATCTTCAATAATATTTTACATATATTCCAATTTCTACTACAAATCTTATTTATAAAGGTGAATATTCTCTCGCGCTATAGACAATATATTACGTCGTTGTTAATCAATCCCAAAGAAATCAATTTATCCGTGTGGTTACGGGGTAAAAATGTTGGGCTAGGGGAACGCGGGTTTGAATCCTTGTAGTAGCAATTTTTTATTTTATTTAAACTATCAAAACGACGTCGTTTTGATGTCCAGATGCCATGTGATAATTTTGTTGGCATCTGACTCAGCACCGTTAAATGACTAAATAACACTGTCTACGAACATGTTGAAATCGGCTAATTTTATACAGTATAGGTAGAAAATTTGAAATTTTTGTTTGTTCAAATTGATAATTGCATGGTACCATAGTTTGGATATGAAAAAGCGTTTCACAAATAGTATGGGTTGATTTTTGCCATTTTCCTTTCTCCCTTCACTACCTTAAACTGAGTATGTATTTGTTTTGGGTACAATCTTATAATTTGAAACGAAACAATCATTCCTAGCTAATTCCAGTGTCCTTAGGAGACTGTTTTTAATTATTATAAAATACTAGGTTGACACCCGCGGGCGCCGCGGGGTTTTTTTCAGAACTTTTTTTTAAATAATACATATAAGTTGTAATATAAATCATATTGTTTAAAACTATAACTAAACCAAACAGATATATGCCTCTCATTTTTTAAAACAATACATGAGGTGAACGTCTTATACTGAAATTCCATATACAAGCTTCATGTGATGGGTTTTCCTCTTTCAAGAGCAGTAAAAATTGAGAACGGTTTTCCTCTCTCGCTATAGGCGATTTTCTAAAGACACCGTTTCAAGCAAAACCTTCCTTCTCTACTTTTTCCGGTCGGCATCGGCTTCTCCGACGTCGGCCATCGTTGTTTTCTTTGTACAGTTGCTTTTGTTGGAGTAAGCTTCTAGAAGATTGTATCTTGAAGCCCAAGATATCATTAACAAGTTGGTTAATGACAAGATAGACTTAAAAGGAAAAGTTCCAATTGTATTAGGATTAGGAAAAGAGAAGTTTTCCATTATCAAAATAGGAATAACAAAGTTGTGTTATGACTATAAATATCTTTGATTGAGTTGTGATCAAAGGTACGAAAGATTGAGAGCTTTGGTGTTTAGTTTTGAGTTAGTTTCTAAACATAATAAAGAGAGTTATTCTTTATTCAAAGCTTGTTAGTTCTCTTTATTTGGTATCAGAGCTTTAAGGAAAGATGATCCTTAAAACTTGTTCATCGGCCGAGCCATGGCAGACGGTGAAGCAATTATTGCAGCTGACAAAACATGCAAGGAGGGCGTTCCCTCATCGCTACAATGTCCGATGTTAACTACCACAAATTATACCGTGTGGGCTATGCGAATGAGGATTATGCTGCGCGTACAGAAGGTTTGGGAGACAATTGAACCAGGTTCAACCGATGCTGACAAGAACGACATCGCAACGGCATGGATCTTTCAATCTATACCTGAATCCCTCATTCTTCAGGTTGGTGATCAGAAAACTCCAAGAGATATTCTGAATCTGATCAAAAACTGGAACCTAGGAGCAGATTGTGTCAAGGAGGCGCGACTACAAACCCTTATGTCTGATTTCGAGAAGTTAAAGATGATGGATTCAGACACAATTGATGACTTTGCCAACAAGTTATCCCAACTCTCGTCAAAAGCAACTTCGCTAGGAGTCCCAATAGATGAATCACGTTTGGTAAAAAAGTTCCTGAGCAATCTTCCAAGGAATAAATACATACAGATTGTAGCTTCCTTGGAACAGGTTCTTGATCTTAATGCAATTGGGTATGAAGACATCGTCGGGAGGCTCAAAGTTTACGAAGAAAGGACTCTTAGTAACGACAAGCAAGGCGAAACACAAGATAAACTCATGTATGCGATCGAGAACTGATCAACCAAACTATGGGAACTCAAGAGGACGAGGTCGTGGACGAGGAGGAAGAGGAAACATAGGCCGAGGCAGAGGAAAGAGCAATCAGCATGATCACACCTCAAATCAAGCCGAACAGAATCAGACTAAGGAAAAGAAGGAAAGAGTTTTGATCTGTTTTTTGTGTGACAAACCTGGTCATTACGCCTCTGCTTGTCCTGAAAGAAAACAAAATCAACAAGAAGTTAACAAAACAGAGATAGTAGAAGCGGATGCAACCCTATACATGCATGAGATCGTGTTTCTCAATGAAGAGAATCTAAGACCAAAGAAGTTCGAGCAAGAACAGGTTGAAGAAGGAACTTGGTATTTTGACAATGGCGCAAGCAATCACATGACCGGTGTTAAGTCATTCTTCTCGGAGCTAAATGAAAACATTAAAGGCAGAGTAAGGTCTGACGATGGATCATGTGTTGACATCAGTGGGAAAGGATCAATCCTGTTTGAAGGTAAGACTGGAGAGCAAAAATTAGTAAGAGACATATACTATATTCCGGAGCTCAAAAGCAACATCCTTAGCTTAGGTCAAGCAACAGAGCATGGTTGCGATGTCAGAATGAGACAGAACTTTCTGACACTTCATGACCCAAGTGGAAGACTCTTAGTTAGAGTACTAAGATCTCCAAACCGTCTCTACAGAATCAATCTAAAGATTGGTAAACCAATTTATTTGCACACAAAATCCAAAGAAGAAACATGGCGATGACATGCGAGGCTAGGACACATCAGTTTCAAGACCATCTCGAGTATGTCAAATAAGGAAATGGTTTATGGACTGCCTAAAATAGAAAAAGAAAACCATCTATGCGAGTCATGCCTTGTTGGTAAGCAAACACGTCACGTTTTCCCCACTGCAACACAATATCGGTCTTCAAGAACATTAGAGCTGCTACATGCGGACCTGTGCGGACCTATATCCAAGGGCGGACCCACGTTACGGTAAAGAGGGGCAGCTGCCACGGTCAAAATTTCAGAAATAAGAGTTATTTATTATCATTTTAATTTCTGCCCCTGCTAAAAAAATATTTAATGCCCCCAACATTTTTATACCCACGTTTCTTATCAATACATAAATTTGGATTTTTTGTGTTGAATTGAAAGCCTAATTTATTTTGTTACAATTGGAATCCCATTTAGTTGACAAAAAGAATACTACAAGCCCATTTCGTTTTAGTTGGTTTATCTCATTCCCCCATTACACAACTAAAACGTGAGAGACTTTTCAGCTTCTTTTCTTTCTGATTTTGTTTTTAGCCAAGATTTGTTTTGTTCGTTTCCATTAAAGACGCAAAATCTCATATTCAGGTATCTTTCTTGCTTCTTCTATGCTTCTAGAATTTAAGTTGATCCTTTTTTATTAGATGTTTTGTTATATTTCTACTGGTGTCTGAGTCTCTTTCCTTTTCTACTTTGATTTTAGAAACATAGCTTAGCAGTTGAGTTTTGCAGATAAAACAATGGAGCGATATTACAAACCAACTTCTGCTTCAAATATTTATGATAATTTGGATGATTTGCCGTGGGATCCTGCTCAAAGAAAAAGAATATTGGATTATCATCCAAATGAAAGAGATAAAGTAAGGCGCAAGTACTTAACTAGAGGTCCATGTCAACCTTATGATCATATTTTTCTTCAAAAAAGAATTGGAACTGCATTGAGGCGATTTAATTCAGCTTGGTTTGGTAAATACTCCACCTGGCTAGAGTATAGTACATCGACTAATAGAGCTTATTGCTTGTGTTGTTATTTATTTAAAGATGAGATACCGAAAAGAGGCAACAATTATGCGTTTGTGGAAGAAGGGTTTTCTCTGTGGAATAAGCCTGAGTCACTAAGGGATCATGTGGGTGATACACCCAACACATTTCATAAGATTGCTGCTAGGAAATGTGATGATTTGTTGAATCAAGCTCAATCTATTGTACATGCTCTGCATAAGCAAGATGATGTCGTAAAAAAGGAGTATCGCGTCCGGTTGAATGCTTCGATTGATGCTTCCAGGTACTTGTTGAGACAAGGGTTACCTTTTCGTGGTCATGATGAGTCAAAAGAGTCTGCTAATAGAGGTAATTTTTTAGAGCTCATTAGATACACTGGAGAAGAAAATGATGGTGCACATAAGGTTATTTTGGAGAATGCTCCAAAAAATAACCAGATGATTTTTCCAGTGATTCAAAAGGATATTGCAAACTCTTTTGCAGAAGAAGTTGTGAAATCTATCATAGAAGAAATTGATCATGATGTGTTTGCTTTGTTGGTTGATGAGTCTGCAGATATCTCTGACAAGGAACAAATGGCTGTTGTTTTTCGATTTGTTGATAAGAGTGGAGCAATTAAAGAAAGATTTGTTGGAGTTCTTCATGTAAAAGAAACATCTTCTTTATCTCTGAAGTCTGCAATTGATGGTTTATTTGCAAAATATGGGTTAAGCTTGACAAAGGTTAGAGGACAAGGTTATGACGGAGCAAGTAATATGAAGGGTGAGTTCAATGGGCTTAGATCATTGGTTGCTAGGGAAAACAGTTCTGCATATACGTCCATTGTTTTGCTCATCAACTTTAGCTGGTGGTCGTTGCAGTTGCTAAAAAACACTTTAGTGTTGGTGATTTTTTTGACATGGTTTCTACTCTGTTGAATGTGGTTGGAGCTTCTTGTAAGAGGAAGGATATGATTTGAGAAAGTTATTGGAATAAAGTGCAGGAGGGAATTAGTAGTGGTGACATTAGCACTGGAACATGATTGAATCAAGAGCTTTCTCTTCAAAGGCCTGGAAGTACTCGTTGGAATTCTCATCACAAAACGTTATTGCATATGGCTGAGTTGTTTCCTTCTATCATTGAAGTTCTTGAGTATATCCAAGATGAAGGAGTTGATGACTCAAAAAGACGTCAAGCATATGGTCTTCTCAAGTACTTTCATACATTTGATTGTGTGTTCTATATGCAACTAATGTTACTCATCTTGGGGATGACCGAGAATTTATCGATGGCTTTGCAAAGGAAGGATCAAGATATTTTGAATGCTATGTCACTGGTTGAATCAACTAAGCGAGAATTACAAAAACTACGAGATGGTGGATGGGATTCATTTATGATTAATGTTTTTGATTTTTGTGAGAAATATAATGTTGAAGTGCTCAAGATGGATGAAGCTTTTGTTGATTCAAGGAAGCCATGAAAAAAAACCAACATAACCACTATGCATCATTACAAGGTTAATTGTTTCTATACTGTTTTGGATATGCAACTTCAGGAGTTTAGTGATCGTTTTACCGAGGTAAACACTGAACTACTTATTTGTATGGCTTCTTTAAGTCCTCTTGACTCGTTTCATGAGTTTGACAAGGCGAAGTTGATGAGATTGGCTGGATTTTACCCAGAGGACTTTAGTTTTGGGGATCGTTTATGTCTTGAACAACAACTCGGAATCTACATCGACAATATACGCGCCGATATAAGATTCAAGAATTTGAAGAATCTTGGAGAGCTTTCTCGTCTTATGGTGGAAACACGAAAGCATCTTGCGCATCCTTTGGTTTATAGACTTCTTAAGTTAGTTTTAACTTTGCCTGTTGCTACTGCAAGTGTGGAAAGGTGTTTCTCTACAATGAAACTAGTGAAGACATCATCACGCAACAGAATTGGAGATCAGTTTTTAAGCGATTGTTTAGTATGTTATATTGAGAAAGATTTATTTAGATCAGTCACTAATGAAAAGGTGATTAAAAGATTTCAGACTATGAGTGAGCGTAGGATACTTTTATAAGATATTTTGTTCAAACGTTATTATGTGTTTTGTGAAACATGGTTGTTGCCACTGATAAAATTCTTTCCTAGATCCGCCACTGCCTATATCACCAGCTACACTAGCACGAAACATGTATGTGTTCGTGATAATTGATGACTGCACTCGATATATGTGGACCATATTGCTAAAGGAGAAGAGTGAGGTGTTTGAGAAGTTTAAAGCTTTTAAGAATCTTGTCGAGAAGGAGTATGATAAGCAGATCATTACTCTACGTACTGATAGAGGTGGGGAGTTTACTTCAAGAGATTTTCAGGATTTTTGTGAAAAAAATGGAATAAGAAGACACTTGACAGCTCCCTACACTCCACAACAAAACGGGGTTGTTGAAAGGAGGAACCGTACGCTAATGGAGATGACAAGGAGCATTTTAAAAGCTATGAGAGTTCCAAACTATTTCTGGGGAGAAGCAGTTCGACATTCAACATATTTGTTTAATAGAGTACCTACAAGAGCTCTAAAGAATCAAACTCCATATGAGTGTTTTCGAAACACAAAACCGAGTATAGAGCATATTTGAGTGTTTGGATGTCTTGCTTATGCAAAAATTGAACCGGTGAACTTGAAGAAGCTTGATGACCGGTCACAAACACTAGTTCATCTTGGGATTGAGCCAGGAACTAAAGCTTATAGGCTTTATAATCCAACAACAAGAAGAATTGTTGTTAGTCGTGATGTTGTTTTCAATGAGAAGGATGGTTGGACTTGGAAGGGAGCTGATGAGGTTATCGACAGAGCGCCAGGAATGTTCAGTATGACTTGGGGAGAAGTCGTAGATGATGGACAAGGACCATATGTGAACAATCAAACAGAGAACAACCACGAAAACAGAGCACAAGATGAGCAAGATGAACAGGAAGAAGACACTGATCAAGTCGAATCTGATGGAGATGATTTTGAACTTGATAATCAACCTGCGGCAGTTACTCAACCATCGCAACTTCGTCGATCAGAAAGACAAGTGAGGCGTCCTAGTTATCTAGATGATTATGCACTTCTAGCAGATATTGAATGTGAGAGACTTCTTTTATCTATCAATGATGAACCATTGAACTATGAAGATGCAAAAGGGCTAATTGTGTGGACAAAGGCGTGTCAAGAGGAAATCAGCTCTATTGACAAGAACAAGACCTGGACGTTAGTTGAAAAACCAAGAGGAGTGAAGGTCATTGGTCTTAAATGGGTTTTTAAGATCAAAAGAAATGCAGAGGGATCGATCAGCAAGTATAAACCTCGTTTAGTAGCAAAAGGATATGCTCAACAAGAAGGGATCGATTTTGACGAAGCTTTGCTCCGGTGGCTCGACTTGAAACAATTAAGTTGCTTGTGGGACTTGCTGCTTCTCATGGCTGGGAGATCCACCATCTCGACGTCAAAACTGCGTTTTTACATGGAGAGTTAAACGAGGAAGTTTATGTGTCTCAACCCGAAGGTTTTGAAAAGAAGGGAAAGGAACATAAGGTTTGCAAACTTGCTAAAGCTTTATTCGGTTTGCGACAAGCACCACGAGCATGGAACACAAAGCTTGATCAGATTTTGAAGAGCTTAAAGTTCAAGAAGTGTTCAAAGGAAAGTACTGTGTATCGTAAGTCAGAAGAATCAAGACTTCTTGTAGTTGCTGTTTATGTTGATGATCTGTTCATCACTGGGAGTTCATTGACAATTATACAGGAATTCAAAGCTTCTATGTCTTCTAAGTTTGAGATGACAGACCTTGGTAAGCTCACTTATTACCTTGGTATAGAAGTCCTGCAGAATGACAACGGCATTGAGCTCAAACAGGAGGGATATGCAAGAAGGATTCTAAAGGAGGCTGGTTTGGACGAGTGTAACTTAACCCATATACCTATGGAGTTTGGTTTAAAAATGTCCAAAGCAGAAAAGGAGAAGCCTGTAGCAGATGCTACTTTGTATCGCCGGAGAATTGGGTGCCTACGGTACTTGTTGCATACTAGACCCGATCTTGCTTTCTCAGTTGGAGTCGTGAGCAGGTATATGCAGGATCCGCGATAGTCTCATGGTGTTGCTCTTAAACAAATTTTAAGGTATGTGCAAGGTACTTTAGCTTATGGTTTGGTGCACAAGCGAGGAGGATCGAAGGATATCGTAGGCTACTGTGATAGTAGCCACAATGTGGACCTAGACAACAGAATGAGCACTACTAAGTTCATGTTCTACTTTGGAGAATCACCAATTACTTGGTGTGTGCAGAAGCAACAAACGGTTGCTTTATCCTCCTGCGAGGCCGAGTTCATGGCCGCAACAGAAGCTGCAAAACAAGCCATTTGGCTTCAGGATTTGTTAAGTGAGATTACAGGACATAGTACGAAGAATGTGAAAATGTACATAGACAACAAATCCGCCATTGAACTCTCCAAGAACCCATTGTTTTACAGCAAAACAAAGCACATACACAAACGATACCACTTCATTCGAGAGTGTGTCGAAAATGGTCAAATTAAAGTGGTGTTTATTCCTGGAGAAGAGCAGAAAGCGGATATACTCACTAAAGCCCTAGCAAGGATTCAGTTCAAAGAGATGAGGAGCTACATTGGTGTTCGAGACCTCACCAAGAAGAACTTGAAGCTTAAGGGGGTGAATGTTGGAGTAAGCTTCTAGAAGATTGTATCTTGAAGCCCAAGATATCATTAACAAGTTGGTTAATGACAAGATAGGCTTAAAAGGAATAGTTCCAATTGTATTAGGATTAGGAAAAGAGAAGTTTTCCATTATCAAAATAGGAATAACAAAGTTGTGTTATGACTATAAATATCTTTGATTGAGTTGTGATCAAAGGTATGAGAGATTGAGAGTTTTGGTGTAGTTTTGAGTTAGTTTCTAAACATAATAAAGAGAGTTATTCTTTATTCAAAGCTTGTTAGTTCTCTTTAGCTTTTACATCTCCTAATTACCGCACAGTTTTTAAATTTTCAGTAACTAAATATGGCAAATCGAGATTATCAAACCCACGCAACTTGCCTCTTCACGACAACGGTGTTTCAGAAAGTGAATCCGTCATTTTCAAATCAGACTATGGTCACCCCATCAGATCGATCCTTGATTTGGATTATCTATCAAATCGTTAGGATTTCACTAATCAATATGAGAGATTCATCTCATCTCCATTGTCGCTCCTTTCACATAATGTCAATCCGAAGGAATTGTGATATCTTTCTTTGTAGAAAGTTTTTTTCCGGTGTGTTCGGTCACTGCCGGTGGAATTTCCGGGTTTCAACCGGTGAATATTCTCCTACCCAAAGGTATGGAGTTTCAAAATGGGTTTTTGATCCTGGAATCAATGGAAGAATCAATCTACTTGATGAAATCAGAATCCGAATCCGAAATAGATATGGGTTCGTTCCTCAAACTGAGTTGGGATTAATTATCCTTATATGTGCAAGATTTGAGGCTGGGTACTCTTCTGTTGGATCTGTTGATATTTTTCTTGTGACGTTAACATTGTATGATGATGGTGATGTTCTCCCATTACCTTGGTTGGAATATTTCATCTTGTTGATTGAGGTGCTGTTCGTTTGGTGAACCAGACGCAATATCTCGACGCAGATGCATGTTATTGTTCGTTTAGTGACAATTAAGAAATGAACTAGATTAGCTATTTGGATGAGTTTTGAAAACTCATCCAAAAAAAGCTGAATTTTTGAATGAGTTTTTTTGGAGAGTTTGGATGAGTACCTCATCCATAATTGGTAAAAGTCCAAAATATCTCTATTTTAATTAAATAATTAGAAAATATTTTTTTCTCAATTCTAATATACATACAACCCTAAAATCTTAATTGGAAACGAGATTTTTTTTCAAACTCCTAGAAATGCAAATGTAAACAATTTCCCTTCGAATTGGCTCATCTGAGCTAATCTTTTTGTTGATAATATGTATATATATATATATATATATACAACCCTAAAATCTTAATTCTTCACCCAGCAATCCGCAAAATCTTGTTTTCTCACTAAAACTGCAAATTACATTTTTCAGCAAAAACCGCAAAGTCATGTTTTCCCGCTAAAAACGCAAAATCTCGTTTTTCTTCCAAAACCCCAAAATCTCGTTTTTCCGCTAAAATCGCAAAATTTCATTTTCCCGCAAAAACCGCAAAATTACGTTTTCATGCCAAAATCGCAAAATCACGTTTTCTCGCCAAAAACGCAAAATTTTGTTTTCCCGTCATAAACGCAAAATCTCGTTTTCTCGCCAAAACCGCAAAATCTCATTTTTCCTCCAAAACCGCAAAAAACTTGTTTTCCCGCCAATACCGTAAAATATCATTTTTCCTCCAAAACCGCAAAAACACTTTTTCCCGTCAAAACCGTAAAATCTCGTTTTCTGTTCAAAACCGCAAGATCTAGTTTTCTCGCCAAAACCGCAAAATCTCGTTTTTTATCCAAAACTGTAAAAACTTGTTTTCCTGCCAAAACCGCAAAAACTTGTTTTCCGCCAAAACCACAAAATCTCGTTTCCAACTAAAACGTGAGTATATAACATTTTTTAATAATTCTAATGATTTTGATATGTATTGGGTTTGGTTCTAAGTATTTTTGTTGTAGAAATATTTTTTGTGGTTGAGAATATTAAATAATATTAATTTTATATTTAGATAAGTTAAGTAAGAAGTTGATGTTTTTAAATTAAGAAAGTTAAAATAAATAGTTTTCTTCTTTGATTTATTATAACAAGATTATCTGGTTTGAATTTAAGTTTTAATATCTTATGAATGATTTTTATTTCAATTTTAGTTAAGTTTTGAAATTGAAAAAGATAACTATCATAAGACTAAATTAATGGACTTATATACAATATATTTTTATTTTGGATCCATATAAGTTTTACATTATAAAACACCATAAATGATTCCTAAATAATTCAACAAATTTTTTTTTTGGTTTCTAATATTAAGAACAAAAAAAAATTGCATATTTTTATTGGTCAACATCGGTCAACGCCGGTCAATACTGGTCAACCCCAGATTCTGATGAACGGTGTACCGGAATAAGATGGTTGTGATGTTGAGCACATATCATCATATAGTTGGTATATGTGACCATGCAATACATATACTTCGTATAGTTGGCAATACATTTTTAAAGTTGGGATGTGTGGTCATGTATTGAACAATATTCCGTGTAGCTGAGTATCTTTTTTCCTAATCAAAATACTAAACACGGTGGGAACGAATATTAACTTTGCTAAATTTGATATCCTCACAGAAAGTATAGATATAATCAAATGTATTTCTCCAACCATCATTCCTTCATCTGGATTCGTTATAGCTCCATTTTTTCAAGATCTTTTATAACCTTAAACGCACCCTAAGGATTTTTAATATAAACGTTTTTGGATCTGTTCTTCTGATCGAATTCTTCTTCACTTCAACTTCAATCATTGATTTGAGAAGGATTGACATAACGGCACAGCCTTGATCGGGAGGAAGTTGAAAAAATAACGTGTAAAAGAGATTGATTTTTATTGGAACATAAGACTTAGTTGTATTAATTGTTATAATTTGATTGGATTAAGTTTTTAATGATATGTCATGCTTAGAAGAGTTTAAAAAGCTTAGGTGTCAATATCAGATGAGAAACGTTCAACTTTTATTGTATTGATCAGGGAGAGAATTCAAAAGACACGAAGAAGACAATAGTACCTTGGTCGAATGCCAATTAAGGTAGAATAAATTTTTATTTAGAAATCTTTTAATTATATATATATGTGCTATGGACTATTGAGTGGTATATGTAATTAGTTATCTATGAGGAATAGAGTAAAAGAAAGCAGTAAATACATTGAGATCAGCTACTCTTTAACGAGTTTTTCAAATTCTCAATGAACTGTATATTCTATTTTTTTAATTCAAGAAATTTCGTTTAAAAGAGAAAAATAGTACAAAAAGCTAATGATTCAAGTAAAAAATTCAAACCATAATAGAATATAGAGAAGAGAAATATTACTAAGGCTACATGTGTAATTAGTAGTGTACAAAACCTTTATGTGTATGACTATATATATTGTAACCTTAAGATCAATACTATCAAGCAAGCTAAGGTTTTACTTTTACAACAACAACAATTGACGAATTCAGCCCAAAACCCTAGTCTCCAGCCGCCGCCGCTGGAATATGGCATGCCTCTCCGCCGACCGGGGCTTCGCCGGCGGTGTGAGAGGGCTCTGCTCTTCTTCTTTGTGTTATTTTCCTTGTAATAGTAGTTTGGTCCCCCGATCTCTTCTTCTTCGGCGGTAATGAGGAATTGCTCATCTGTTGCGGCGGTTGATGCTTTGGAGCGAGATCTCGGCTTGTTTCCTTTCCGGCGGCCGATGGTGGTGGTACGCAGCTGCTCAGGGTGGCTTTCTTCGTAGCTGTTGCGGCTGATGGTGGTGGTTCACAGCTGTTGCGGTGGCTTTCTTCATAGCTTCAGGGTTCGGATCTGAGTCTAGGGTCGCGTCCTCCTGCTACACCCAACCTCTTTGTCGGAGTTCCCAGTCTATCCGGAGATTATCGGTTGAGTCGGGCTTAGAGTCTACCGGTTATTGGGGAGGATTCTGTATACGTCGGTGGCCGAGATTTGAGGATTTCCTTTAAGTCGGAGTTCTTGACAGCTTCCTCAATTTTCCGGTGTCAGTCCGACTAAGAAGTGAGACAATAAGACAAATGCGATGTGGCAAACCCGAGAAGGCACCGTGCGGTGAAGTTATGCTAATCTGGGCTCCAATTTCTTATCTTTAGTTGATTAGTATTCTGGATTTGCGAGATAATTTCGGAGATGCCTTTGCTCTTGCTTGTTTGCTTTGCGTCTCTTGGTCGGTTCAGTCGGATGTATGGTCCGTTTTTTGGTTTAGGACCGGAACAATGAAAGCCGAAGATACCAAGCTTTTCTGATTTGCGCCACTGGGTGTTGATGCTGTTGGAACATGTTCTAATCGCCGATCATGAGGTTCTAATAGCTTGGATTTGAATTGTTCTTCAGTATAGGTTTTGGTCTTTTTGTGCTAGTAGTTGTTCTTGTGTCATAGAGTTTTTTTTTTAGGTGGTTTAAGAGATGATTTCACACCGAGTTGTGGTGTGTTATCAATCTCGCTGTGGTAGGAAAATGCAATGTTTCTCGGGCTAGGTAGCGTTGGATCCGCTATTGATTCAGGGTTTTACTTGATCGACTCATTGCATTTGGTTCAGTTCGTTAGAGAGGAATGTTAAGTACCTTTGATTTGGATGTATTATCTTGGATAATGAATAGTTGATGTTGAGCCAAAAAAAAAAAAAAGATCAATACTATCAAGCATTTCCTTACATGGTATCAGAGCAGTGAATCCTAGACCTAAAATTTTTTCTCTTTCGCCGCTCTTCTTCTCTCTCTCGTCTTCTACCTCTTCTCCTTCTTTTCTAGATCTTGTACCATGGCTTCCTCTGATGTCATCAACACTACTTCTCCAAATTCTCTTCATAACATCAACATGGCAAACGTTACCAAGCTTACTGCTTCCAACTTTCTGATGTGGAATCGCCAAGTCCGTGCATTACTCGCTGGTTATGATCTTGCAGGATTTCTCGATGGAACTACCGCTGCTCCGGAAAAGACCGTTCTTGTTGCCGGTACCTCTGCTCCTAATCCGGCGTTTCAACTCTGGGAACGTCAAGATCAGCTTCTTGTTGCTAGTCTTCTTGGTGCGATATCCGTTGAGATTCAACCCATCATCTCTAAGGCATCCTCTTCAGCCCAGATCTGGAGCCTTCTCTCTGCTACATATGCAAAGCCATCATGGGGACATATCAAACAATTGCGGGAACAGATCAAACAGTGGAGGAAAGGTACACGCACGATTGATGAATATGTTCAAGGTTTGGTTTCTCGTTTTGAGGAACTCTCTACACTTGGTAAACCTTATGAACATGAGGAACAAGTCGAGTATCTCCTTGGTGGTCTTCCTGACGATTGTAAATCACTCATTGATCAGATCGAGGGCCGTGATACTCCTCCCACCATGGGGATGATTCATGAGAAGCTTATTAACTTTGAGCTGAAGCTTCAATCTCAAGCATCCGTCTCTTCTGTGGTGCTTGTCACGACGAATGCTGCTTTCAACAAGTCCTATGGTCATTCCAACAACAACTCGCGGCATCAACGCTCCACTTCTCGGGGCACTTCGTCTTCCTTCTCACGTGGTGGTCAAGGTAGAGGTTATCAGGGTCGCTGTCAATTGTGCGGTGTATTTGCTCACAGTGCATGGTGGTGCTTGCAGTTACCGGCCTCTTCTCGCGGTTGTCAACCTACTGGTGGCGGTTACTCCTCGTCTCCTGGTTCGCATGGTACTCCACATGCTAACGTTGCTGCTGTTACCTCGTACAACTCGGCAAATTGGGTGATGTATAGCGGTGCCACTCACCACCTTACCTCTGATTTGTCCAACTTTGCACTTCATCAGCCATACTCCGGTGGGGAAGAGGTTCAGATTGCTGATGGCTCGGGTTTAAAGATCACGCATACGGGTTCCGCCTTACTCCCTACACCCTCTCGTTCTCTTGCTTTAAAAGATGTTCTATATGTTCCAGATCTTTGCAAGAATCTTATATCCGTATATCGTCTGTGTAACGCTCATAAGGTTTTTGTGGAATTCTATCCTGCTTATTTTCAGGTGAGGGATCTGAGCACGGGGGTCCGATTACTCCAAGGCAGAACTAAAAATGGATTGTATGAGTGGCCGGTTGACCGTGATACCATCAATGTCTTCTCCGCGTCTGTGACATCCAAAACCGACTTCTCCTCTTGGCATCTTCGACTTGGGCCCCCTTCGTTATCTGTTTTAAACACTCTTGTTTCTAAATTTTCTTTACCTTTATCTTCATCTCTCCAAAAACAATTATCTTGTTCTGATTGTCTTATCAATAAGAGTCATAAACTCCCTTTTTCTACAAACACAATCTCCTCCACTCAACCACTTGAATACATTTATACAGATGTTTGGTCCTCTCCAATCATTTCTTCTGAAAATTTCAAGTATTATCTTGTTTTGGTTAATTATTTTACCAGATATACATGGCTCTACCCATTAAAACTCAAGTCCCAAGTCAAAGATGTTTTCATTGCTTTTAAAGCTTTGGTTGAGAATCGGTTTCAGATGCGGATTAGAACATTGTACTTTGATAATGGTGGTGAATTTATTGCCTTGCGTACCTTCCTATCGTCCCAAGGTATATCTCATTTCACCACACCACCTCATACGCCTGAACACAGTGGCATATCGGAGAGGAAACATCGACATATTGTCGAGACGGGTCTTGCTATGCTCAGTCATGCATCCGTTCCTCAGAGTTACTGGCCTTACGCTTTTGCTATGGCGGTTTACCTCATTAATCGAATGCCCACTGATGTCCTCGGCGGAGACTCACCGTATCACAAGCTGTTTCAAACTCACCCAAATTATCACAAACTGCGAGTGTTTGGCTGTGAGTGCTATCCCTGGCTCCGCCCATATCTGTCCAACAAACTTGAGCCTCGCTCTACACCGTGTGTGTTCCTCGGTTACTCACTCACCCAGAGTGCTTACCTCTGTTTCGATGCATCTAATGCAAGGCTCTACACATCCCGCCATGTGAAGTTTGTTGATGATCGTTTTCCACTATCTGCGAATCCATTGCCCACGCCGGTTTCCACGCCAGTTTTGATGTCGTCTCAACCTCCATCGACTTCGATTCCGGTGTCGCAGCCACCTGCTTTGTTGTCTCCGGTTTCATCAATGGCTCCGTCGGACTCACCCCGTGCAATGACCCTCACCATGCCTCCTCTACGGACCCGGCTTCATCGTCTCCCTTGACAATGGTTTCTCCGGCTCCGACTTTGTCTCCATCGGTCACGCAGTCGTCGTCATCGGTTTCTTCTGATTTGGATCATGAGACCAGAACTAAGCAAGCTCACGATGAATCCTCCTTGCGGGCCTCTTTAGGCCCAACAAATTCCTCTTCTTCTCTGAGCCCAACTACTGGAGGCTCATAGAATCCAACAACAATTACAACAAGCCCATCTTCGGATCCCACGATATCTTCCTCCTCTCGATCGGCCTCCTCTACCACTTCCACACCGTTAGTTGCTCCGTCGCCACTGCAACCTCCACCTCCGATACCTCACTCTATGCGGACCCGGTCCAAAAACAATATTCACAAACCGAATCCCAAGTACGGTCTCGCTGCTATCTCCACACCATCAATTCCAATGACGGTAGCGGAGGCACTACGGGATCCGAATAGGCGGGCTGCTATGGTTGAGGAGATTAATGCTCAGCTTCGTGAACATTCTTGGGATCTCACGCCTCCAACCTCAGGTCAGAATGTTATCACTTGTAAGTGGATATTCACACTCAAATATAACTCGGATGGATCGATTGCTTGGTACAAGGCTCGATTGGTTGCTCGTGGGTTTCATCAGCAATATGGGATTGATTATTCTGAGACTTTTAGTCCAGTGATCAAATCCACTACGATTCGTCTTGTTTTGGAGATTGCAGTTAAGAAGGATTAGATGATTCATCAGGTTGATATCAACAATGCCTTTTTACAAGGCACATTACAGGTGGAGGTGTATGTCTCTCAACCACCAGGGTTTGTTGACCGTGATCGCCCACATCATGTATGTCCTCTGCGGAAAGCCCTCTATGGGTTGAAACAAGCACCCCATGCTTGGTACCAAGAACTACGACGTTTTCTGATTGACTCTGGTTACAAGATTTCGGTTGGTGACAACAGTTTGTTTGTTCATAAACACGAAAATTCTCATGTGTATGTCCTTGTTTACGTGGATGAAATTATCATCACAGGTCCTGCTCCTCTGGTACGTGCTTTTGACTCCTCTCTTGCTCAACGTTTTTCTCTAAAGGACCTTGGTCCTTTGAGCTACTTCTTGGGCATTGAAGCAACACGCACACCGTCTGGACTTCATCTGATGCAAAGGAAATACATCACCGATCTACTGGTTAAAACAAAAATGCAAGATGCTAAAACCGGTCCCGACTCCAATGTCTTCTTCCTCGCAGCTCATGGTACTCTCTGGTACACCGTTAGGTGATGCAAAAGAATATCGCATGGTCGTCGGTAGTCTGCAGTACCTTGCGTTCACGAGACCTGATATTGCCTTCCCCGTCAACCGACTTTCGCAGTTTATGCATCAGCCTACCAATCTTCATTGACAAGCTGCGAAGCGCGTCTTACGGTATCTTGCTGGCACGAGGTCCCACGGTATCTTTTTGCGTCGTGATGCTCCTCTTACTATTCACGCGTTCTCGGATGCAAATTAGGGTCGTGATAAGGCAAACTATGTGTCTACCAATGCTTATATCGTGTATTTTGGTGGCAGTCCGGTGTCTTGGTCTTCAAAGAAACAGCAAAGCGTCTCTTGATCGTCGACGGAGGCTGAATACCGAGTTGTAGCTAACACTGCCTCTGAACTTAAATGGATATGCTCATTGTTAACAGAATTGGGTATTGATCTTCCCATGGCCCCGATCATATATTGCGATAACATTGGTGCTACATACCTTTGTGCTAATCCTGTTTTCCACTCCAAGATGAAACATGTGGCGATCGACTATCATTTTGTTCGGGAAAACATTCAGTCCGACACACTTCGGGTTGCTCATATTTCAGGAGATGATCAGCTTGCTGATGCTCTCACCAAACCGCTTCTACCACCGCGGTTTCAGAAGTTAAATTTCAAAATTGGTGTCAAGAAGTTGCCTCCATCTCGAGGGGACGTATAGAGAAAAAAAGTATTACTAAGGTTAGTAGTGTACAAAACCCTTATGTGTATGACTATATATATGACTATATATATTGTAACCTTAAGATCAATACTATCAAGCCTGTCCTTACATAGAATATCGTTTTCGTTTAGATATTTTACCGTTTTCTGCTATCATTGCAAGTTTGAGACTTAAATTTGTACTATTGATCATCTATTAGTAGACCATTCACCACTACTCTTTATCTATATATTTATACAATGTCTCCGGAACCATCCAATGTTATTTTGTTGTATATGCGAGTCAATCTCACTCAAAACCAATATATGTGAATGTAAAAGTTTGATAACGCATATATTTTGAGAGAGATATTAAAATCAAATGGTTTTTACTAGCAGAGTCGTCATTAATGTCTCTGTTCCCATTCATTTAACCTTATTGATTCATCTCTTTCTATGCTTTGCAGGTTCCTTTTTCCTTCTTCTGACCTTGTCAAGAGCCAATCATTTTCTTCCACATCGATCAAGAAGTCACGATACTACTTAACGACGTAACTGTGGCTTAATTTAACGCAAGACTCCAAGACCAAGCTAAAAAAAGAAATACAGCAAGGAAACCTATGAATCAAATATAAAAATTCTTTCGATGGTTGTCGCTTTGCATTTGTGTAAAAGTGCAAATGATACAGTCATTAAAAAAAGGAGTACTATGCATCAGGTGTTTTTGGAGAAAAAAAAATAACAATATACAGTAAAACCTCTATAAATTAATAATATTGGGACCAAGACATTTTATTAATTTATAGTGATATTAATTTATCTATAAATTAATAATTATTATTTTATAGTGTAAATTAATACTTATTAATTTATAGATAAATTTTTAGTTGTTTAAATTTTTAAAAATTATGAATTGAGACAATTTTTGCAAAATAAGATTAGAATTTTAGATGTTGTGAATTTTATGACATTGGAATTGAATTTGAAATAATTAAAACATATTATTGACAATGAATTACAAATATTATAGAAAAATTCACTTATACACATGACATAAATATTCAAATATATGAATAAGAATATCAATTATCATATTTTAATAGTCTATCGAACTATCAAAATGTAAATGATGCATATTTAGAAATTGAAAACTTAAAAAAGTTTTAACTGTTTTATGAAATGTTATAGAATATTTTATATCATTATGTTTTGGAGATACAATATAACAATTGTTTTATAGATATGAGGTTTAAGAGAAACATACTTTACGATATCAGCATATATATATATATATATATGAATTTACATGATTATTAATTTATGATATTATTGGGACCATATTTTACATGGGGATTTCAAAAAAATTATTATCGTATTATCTTATCGAATTTTGTTATTTTTTACATTGTCCCAACTTGGGACTAATAAAATTTATTAATTTATAGTGTTTATTAATTTATAGAGTATTAATTTATAGTGTTTATTAATTTATAGAGTATTAATTTATAGAGGTTTTACTGTATTTGGGTTAGTTGTCTCTTTTAATTTTAATTTCGTTGCTACCATCTCGTAGGCCCTATCTTTTTCCGTCAAATTTTTGAATTCAATAACAATTACTGTCTGGGCTACCTTTTCCCCCATTCTTTCAACCTTTTTTCTCACTTTTTCTTTAAAGGAGATTTACACTCAGACACACTTTCCATAAAAGTATGTTCATTTAACACACTTTCTGTCCATTGGGCACTTTTTTGCCAAGTTTTCTACTGTTTACATAATTTCTAGACTATTTTAACTTTCATCATGTAAGTTGAGGTATAACTAGAGAGAGAAAAACAGTTTGTATTACAAATAATAAGAACCATTGGATTGAAACTCTTAGTTAAAATTCAATGGACAAGATTTTCTCATATTTTTTTTTTCTATTCTTCACTTCTTTTTTCTCCTACTCTCTTTGTAATCACTTTATTTAATTATTATGACATATATTTTTGATTTTGTTTTTATGATTGATTATAATTTTATTTCTTCTACATTTTGAGATCCATTTTACTATATTTAAAATGAATAATTATAACATATCTTATCCAATTATAATGAAATATTTGTTGAATGTTATGTGGATCCTAAAAATGTCTTATTATGTGCATACTTATTTGTGGATACTAGATTTATTCTAAAATCAAGTCCACATGGACGATGAGTTATACACGTCCACTAAAAATTACTTATGTTTTGGTGAAGTAGTCATTGTTAACTATCAAACAATGTTAACCTCATCATATCCCCAAAAAACCTAAGCATGAAACTGTTCATCATATCATATCCTAAACTCTAAATCAGAAACCTCTGAGCCCTAAGCCCTAAACCCTAAACCTCTAAGCCCTAAACCCTAAACCTCTAAGCCCTAAACCCTAAACCCTAAACCCTAAACCCTAAAGCCTAAATCCTAAACTATAAACCTTAACTTATATCATAATAATAATCATAAATTTAATTTCATAGCAATTTTAAACAAATGTAGCCAAATATAAAGATCTTTTACTAGAAAACATCAAATTGACCCACTCCAACCTGTAAACCCTGAACCTTAAATTAGGCCAATTTTTTGACTACTTGCATTACATTCTTTATAAATTTCCAAATTTATTGATATTGTTCGCAATTATGTGGATGGTTAATATGCATAGATGAATACTTATTTTGGATGACAAGATAAAAAACAATATGAATACCTAATTAATCAAACAACTTGTGGTTTGGTAAAGTAGTCATGGTTAACTATCAATCGATTTTAATATTTCATGTCCATAAAATCAAGTCCACATGGATGAGTTATACACGTCCACAAAAAAACTACTTGTTTTTTGGTGAAATAGTCATTGTTAACTATCAAACCATTTTAACCTCATCATATCCCCTAAAAATCTAAGCATGAAGCCGTTCATTATACCCTAAACCCTAAACCTCTAAACCCTGAACCCTAAACCCTAAACCTTAAACCCTAAACCCTAAATCTTAAATCCTAAACCCTAGAGTCAAAACCGTAAAGCCTAAATCCTAAACTTTAGACCTTAACCTTAGATCATAAACCATGATCATAAATTTAATTTCATAGCAATTTTAACAAATGTAGCCAAATCTAAAGATCTTTTACTAGAAAACATGAAATTGACCTACCCCAACAAGTAAATCCTAAACCTTAAATTAAGCCAAATTTTTGACTTCTTGCCTTACATTCTTTATAAATTTCAAATTCATTGATGTTGTTCACTATTATGTGGATGGTTAACATGCGTAGATGGATAATTATTTTTGGATGATCAGAGAAAAAAACATATGAATACCTAATTAATTAAAAAAATTGTGGTTTGATAAAGTATTCATGATTAACTGTCAAATGATTTTAACCTTTCATGTCCATAAAATCAAGTCCACATGGACGATAAATTATACACGTCCACTAAAAACTACTTTTGTTTTGGTGAAGTAGTTATTGTTAACTAGCAAACAATTTTAACCTCATCATATCCCCTAAAAACCTGAGCATGAAACCGTTCATTATATCTTATACTAAACCCTAAACCCTAAATCCTAAACTTTAGATCATAAACTATAATCAGAAATTTAATTTCATAGCAATTTTAACAAATGTAGCCAAATCTGAAATTTTTTAACTAGAAAA
>NC_025688.1:3573687-3580734 GCF_000633955.1 Camelina sativa | reverse complement strand
TTTTGACTTCTTGTATTAGATTTTTTTATAAATTTCCAAATTTATTGATGTTGTTCTTAACTGGTAAAGAAAGATTTGGAAATTATATTACTGGTTTTTGTGCTAGAAACACTTAAGAGAAAGATTTCATTGAAAAAAAACTTTATAACCAAGTGTTAACTAGAATTATCCATCTAAACATGTCCACATGTTCATGATTTGTATGACATAATACACCATTTTGCTTATTTCATTTAGAAAAATTTCTGTTTTTCTCTAACAAAAATTATATATTTTTGTGCCTACACTTACCAACTAACAAAAATTATATATTTATTTAAACAATGAAAGAGAGAGAAAAGAATGAAAAAGAAACATGTGAATTGGGTAACTAGAAAGAGATTTATAGTTTGATGGCATTGTTGTAAATAGAGTTATAGTGAAAGGATATGATAGTTAATAAACATAGAGAAAATGTCCAAATAGTAGAAAGTGTGTCACATGGCAAATACTTTTGAAAAAGTGTGTTAGAGTGCAAATATTCCTTTCTTTAATACTATTGTTTTTAAAAACTATTTTCTATTTTTATGGAAGAAGTGTCATTTTTTTTTTTGGTGAAAACGGAAGAAGTGTCATCTTAGAGACGAGCATTGATAAATATACCTATTTTAAATAACCAGATATAGTTTATGTTTAGTTTTAATGGAAAAGTTTAGTCATTAGCAATGTACCGTAAAGAGTTATAGTGAGTGTATTGAATCTAATTAATATTTTAAATGATCTGTGTCAAATTCATAAATTTTTATGTTATCTAATCATGTAATTTAAAATGTTTAATAAAATCAATGTTATTGACTTACTGATTTTGAAAATCTACTGTTATCGAGAATATTTTAAAATATTAATTTTTAATGATTTTAAAGGACTAGAATATTTGAAAGAGAAAGAAAAATCTAAATCTCATAGTTCTATGTGTGTTTTAATATTTTTATATAATAAATCATATCAACTTCCCTAAATCATATAAGAATCAAGAAGTATCGATACTGAAACAAAATTGGCATACTAAACAAATACTATATACTAGGTACTATCCCGCAGAAAACCGCGGGCTGAACTTTTTTTTAGAAAATTTGTAATAATTTATTTTGTTATTATGTTATTTATAATAGCTTGTGATTAAAAATTTGTTGCTTATATGATAATTTTTGTATTTTAAAAATGTTTATTGAAAACCTGTCAATAAAACATTTGTATGTAATGAATAAAATTATTTAATACTTTGTGAAATCTTTGTTATAGTTGTGAAGTAAGTAAAAATATATAACTAACATGTAAAAAAAAATTTATCTAGTAGTTTTTTTAAGTACAAATTAGTTTTGATTCTAACAATTTTTTTTTACTTTTCTACAATTTATTTTATTTGATGTTTCCCCTATTTTCATTTTTTAATTAAAAATATTTATTTAATTATTTATTTAATCTTAATTAAGTTTTTCTAATTGCAATTTAATATAATTTTTTTACACATTTTAAGGTTAGTTTTCTATTTGTACTTCCCAATTAATATAGTAGGATTAAATTCATGAACCGAAAACAAATTATACCAAACCAAAAATCGAATGGATATCTGGTTAACCGAATCGAAAACATCCAAAACACCAAAAAATACATGAATAACCGACTGAAAGTATCTAACAGTTTAAAATAACAAAATACCCAAAATATTAGAAAATATCTGATTCTTTGAATTAGAATCAAAACCAAAATATATATGAAAATATTTTGGATCTACATTGGTTTTCCTTTTAAGATCTAGAACCGAATCAAAATCGGAAAAACAAACCAAAACTGAGCCAAAAATCTAAATAATGAATGGATATTACACTCAAAATCCAAAAACCAAAAGTATTGAACCGATACCAGACCTAATAATATCTGTATGCTTAGTACCATAACCAACTTTAAATCTTCATTTAGAAAATATGTGTATGTAACGTGTATCCCCTATATAATAAAACGGAAGTACACAACATTATTTTGTAGACTATATAATTTTAATAAGTTGGTTACAAATAGGTTATAGATTAAGTGGTTACAAATTAAATAGTGGGTGCAACTTTAATTTATTTCCAAAAATCATAAAGGGAATATTATAAAGAATCATTTGATATCATCTAACTTACCATATTAATTTTCTTTATTAAATTATTCATCCATATTAAAATCTTTTGATATCTAACTTAACATATTAATTTGTTAATTATCATTATACTTCACTTATCAATTATATATATGAGTCTATTTTGTAAAACAAATAAATTATCTATTATTTGTTATAATTAAAAATTAGTTTTATTTCCGCATATACCATAAGTTGAATTTTTAAAACAAGTATAAATTGTTAAATCTATAAAATACTCAATCTTCAGTAATATTATTCTTTAAAAATAATATCTATTGAATTAAAAAATTTATTGAGTAACAGGTCAAAATTTGAATATTTAAATTCATTTCATTTTTTTGTTGAATTTTATTGTTTTATATAATATAATAAATTTTAAATAGTTTATTTTGAAATATTGAAACTTGATATAAAAGTTAGAAACTATAAACACTCTAAACTGATGTGTTATAGCAATGTCAATAATATGTCACTATAATATGAAATAATTTCAAGAAACCAAGTATATTAAAAGAAAAAGTATAACAATATATTAAATTACTCATAATATAATAACTCGCTTTTTAAAAACCAAATTTACAAAATTATGTATTAGAATGACATTCAAGTCATGATGTAGAATATACATTGTTGAAATAACTTCACATACATAAACTAATACAACATATTAAAATTTTATTTTAAAATATAAAATATACAAAACTTTTTATAAAATAAAATTTAACCATTGTTATAGCACGGGTACTTATCTAGAATCATTAATAATATAAAACATACAAAATATGTGTCTTTTTTCAAACCATCATATCTAGCTTATGATTTTATTGAATAATGTTTTATCCAAAAAACATTTTAAAACAATCACATAATTTATATTATATTTTATATAAAAATTATAATATAAATAGAATGAATTTCAACCAGTGCTCTAGCACGGGTCTTAATCTAGTGTAACATTATTTTAGCTATGTAGGTTCACTAACAATACTACTATTTTGCAAAAGTTAGCATTTGCCAATGGGAAAAATATCATTAAAATTCCTAAGTCAGCATTTTCATTGATTTAAATCACAATGTCTTCATTTGTTGAAAAAAATACTCACTATTTTCTTGACTTTTATTTAAATCATGAAGTCTTGTTGACTTCACCGTCTAAAGCACAACGTTAACTGGTCAGACGGAAATATTAAACGGAGTTAATTAGGCGTTAACGAGATCCATTAGTTGGTTCAATGACGTCTTTTTCTTCTTTAATTACATCCCCAAATCGAACCCGATTATCAATTCCTCCCAAAATCCCCAAATCACAAACCCCAATTTGCGATTCCTCCTTTCTTCTTTGATTGGATGATCTTCTTCGAATTCAACTGATGACTCTGACAAAGAAGCTTTCAACGTGTCGTCCCAAACGGAAGAGTCCCGATAAAGCTGGAGAATCGTCTGCTCATGAGTGTACACCGGCTCCACAAACACACTTCAATGGCACTCCACGGTCAAACGAAGCTACCACCGATATCTCTGAGCTAGAACTCATTTGTTGAACTCGAAGAAGAAGAGAGAAATCAAAGAATAAAAGATATTCTCGATTTGGGTTTAAAATTTGAAGAAAATAAGAATCGATTAGGGTTTGCGATTTGGGAAAAATGAGAATCGATTTCTCAATTTGAGGGTCTTAGGATGTTATAAACATCGTCGTTTTGCTATTAACGGATCTCGTTAACAGATAATTAACCCCGTCTAATTTCTCTGTTGACCACGTAACGTTATGTCTCAAAAGACCAGATCAACAAGAGTTTGCAAATTATTTGAAGTCAAAAAATTGATGTTGTTTACTTCCAAATCCAGAGTTCGTGATTTAAATCAACGAAAATGCTAAATTAGAAATTTTAACGATATTTTTCCTGTTTGCCAATTATTCAATTAAAGAAAATAAAAATAATGGTTTTCACATAAATGAAAGCTCCACCAAATAATTGCAGACAGAATGTCCGCAGGTTTCTATTTTAGTATTTTTGTATACGTTCCGAAATCATGAAAAGAATGAATATTTCTATTTATAGTCGGTGTACTCAACATAATAAAGAACGTCACAAATTTCGAAAAACATTCTTGTTTTTTTGGTTGTCAAAGACTATTTTATGTCTTCTTCGCATTAGTGAACTCTACATCACCAAACTGTGAGCCCTCTTTTTTTTTTTTCTCTAGAATTCTTGCATGCGATTCCTGTTTCAAATTGATTGTTTTGGTTACGTACATTTGGGTCTACTGTTGTGATTAAAAAGGTAATTCTTTTCTGTTAAATCTGTTGAGATGCATGGGTTTTGCCAAGTGAAGATGAAAATTAGTTAGGATCATTAAAATTGTTGGTCACACCAGTTTCTGATTTTGAGTCAGAATATTTTACTTTGAAATTTTGGTATAAAGAGTCCAAATTTAGCAATTTGATGTGGAAACTATAGAATCTAAGAGATTGATAAACACAAGATAAATAAAGAACTCTCTTTATTAGCCTTAGAAAAATAACTCAAAAAACTAAAGCTCTTTCACAATCTTTCAATCTCTCAAACACATAAAACTCTCTTCTCATATTGAATGTCACATCTCGACATCTCAATTTATAAGCCTAGATCTCAAACAGTTTTCCTTTTCTCATTGTAGGGTAGTTTCTATTCTCTCTCAAAAGGATAACTTCCTATTCTCTCTGTTTTTCCTAATTACATTAGGATTGCTTGTTATTCAAGCTTATTTCAACATTTTCCCCATTAAGCTTGAAACCTTCCTTTCTAAGATCTTGTAACCCGATGAGCTCTCTTATTTTTATAAACTTGATTCTTTCCAAAGCCTTTGTGAGTATGTATGCCTTTTGTTCTCTTCCTGGTATAGGCTCCACTTCTATTTGATTACTCTCGACTAATTCTCTCATGAAATGGTATCTCCGATGAATCTGCTTACTTCTGCCATGGAACACCGGGTTCTTTGTTAGTGCAATTGCTGAATTGTTATCAATGTAAATGACAACACTTGTAGTCGCTGTTCCAGTGACTTCACTAAGCAACTTTTGGAGCCAAATTGCTTGTTTCACAGCTTCTATCCCCGCCATGAACTCTGCTTCACAAGATGATAATGCAACAATATCTTAATTCTGAGAACACCAAGTGATTGGACTTTTACCAAGATAGAAAATGAGTCCCATAGTTCTTCTCCCATCATCTGGATCAACATTGTGACTACTATCACAGTAGCCTATCTGCTTTGGTATACTCGAGCATCATTCAAAGGTTAAACCAAGACTAGTGGTTCCTTTCAAGTATCTCAACACTTGTTTCAGTGCAGCTCCATGTGAAGCTCTAGGACTATGCATATATCGACTTAGTATACCAACAGAAAAGGATAAGTCCGGCCTTGTATGAAGCAGATAACAGAGACAGCCAACATTTTTCCTGAATTTCGTAGCATCAATCTCTTCCTTCATTCTCGGACTTGGCCAGATCCAGACTTGTATCCATAGGTGTGTGAGCCAAGTTACAATCCTTCATTCCTGCTTCCTCTAAAATCTTAAGTGCGTATCTCCTTTGATTTAGAGTGATCCCTTTGTCATGTTGATGCACTTCAATCCCAAGGTAGTACGTTAGCTTACCAAGGTCGCTCATCACGAACTTAGAAGACATCTCATCCTTGAACTTGTTAATAATCTCTAGACTCGTTCCTGTTACAAATAAGTCGTCTACATACAATCAATAACAAGGATCCCTTCTCTTACCTTCTTTCGAGAGAATGAAGGTTCTTTAGAACACTTTTCAAATTGCAGCTTGATCAGGATGTTATTTAGTTTGTTGTTCCATGTCCTTTGTGCTTGTCTTAATCCATACAATGTTTTGTTCGGCTTGTAAGCTTTCTTCTCTAAACCTTCAGGTTGCAGAACATAGACTGTCTCTTTTAACTTTCCATGTAAAAACGCTGTTTTGACATCGAGATGGTGGATTTTCCATCCATTTTAAGCTGCGATGTTGATAAGTAATCTTATCGTCTCAATTCTAGCTACTGGTGCAAAGACCTCCTCGAAATCAACTCCATACTTTTGTACATAGCCTTTTGCAACAAGTCGAGCCTTGTATTTATTGATGCTTCCATCTAAGTTTCTTTTGAGCTTAAAAACCCACTTCAACCCAATCGGCTTTGCTCATATTGGCAGGTCAACGAGATCCCAAGTATTGAGTTTCTTAATGGAAGTTATCTCTTCTTTACACGCATTTGTTCATTCTTTAGTTTCTTTAGCCTCCCAGAAATGTCTTAGTTCGTTATTTAAGCAAAGTAAGAGTACTTCTCCTTCTTCTACTGCAAGGAGAGCGTAATCTTGAAGATATTTTGGTGGATTACTTTGTCTCTGTGATCTTCTAAGAACAGGTGGTGATGCTTCATGATTCTTTTCACCACCATGCTCAGGTTCTTCTTCCTCGTGAACATCCTGATCTCCATTATTTCCAGATTCATGATCTTCATTATCACCTGATTCAACTTCACTTACTGTATGTCTCATATCACCCTCGTGATTCCCTTCTCTCTCTTGAAGACCAAGGTTTCCGAAACTATGAAGTTTGATTCTAAAGCTTCCATCACCATCTTGCTCAGAGTTGCTATGATTCCAGTTCAATCCCTATGTTTCATCGAAGACAATATCGCGGATCACTACTATCTTTCTTGTTTGTGGATCAAGTAAGCGATAAGCTTTGGAACATGGTTCTGTTCCTAGATGAACAAGTTCTCTCGATCTGTCATCTAGCTTCTTCAGAGTTGGACCCTCAATTTTAGCATGTGCCACACAACCAAATACCCGAATGTGATCAATATTTGGTTTCTTACTGCAAAAGATTTCGTATGCTGTC